>NW_010549713.1:3089-40668 GCF_000687285.1 Phaethon lepturus
AGAGGCAGAAGCAGGAACAAACCTTCCCTCCCTGCTTAGGAAGCACTATACTTGATTCCGTCTCTCCCGCGGCCTGGGCAGGAACAGCATCGTTCCCTGCAGGTGATGGGCGAGGGGGGACAAGACAAGGTGTCCCGAGGCTGCTTCACGTGGAAGTCTCACAGCTGCAACACTTGGCCAAGGTGGGCTGCAAGGAGAGCTGGATGCAACGTGCCCTAAGGAGCGCTGGGGAGAGGCAGGGAGCTGCACAGCCCAAAATTTGGGGTAACAAACAGGCTGGGAGCCCATGCCACTGCCTGCCAGAGGAAACACAAAGGTGCTCAGCAATAACAGGAGCCTTTACCAGTCCCCACTTCTCGTGGCTTCAGGAGAGCCTGGCAGAGGTCAGGTACTGGAAGCCACATCCTCACCTCCGAGGACAGCAGTGGGACAGGGAGAGCCGCCCAGGACTTGTGCGCGTACCAGCACCCTCCAGCCCATGGGCATGGAGTGGGGACAGGTCAGCAGGACCTGCTGGGGGGACACACTGTGTCCCCAAAGTCTGAGCCCAGCGCTGCCAGCGGGCATACAAAGGGGTGAGCCAAGACCCAGCTCCGACAGGAACCACCACCACCAGCAACTCCCCTGCCCCACTGCCGCCAGAGCGACACAGCCAGCCTGTGCCAGGGCCGCGGGGGCCGGCGCCACACCAGCCACCGCTGGGAAGCAACGCCAGTCCAGCCTGGGAAGGGCGAGGCGGTCGCTGCTCTAATAATGGGGCTAAGCTGCTGCCTGGACCTCAGCTAAAAGTCGTCATCTCTCAGGGACCATTTCCATCAGCTCTGTTGTCCCCTGACAACAAGGGAGTCTGGGCAGAGAGGGACCACTAGAGCCGTCCAGTCTGCCTGGGCTCCGGCCCCAGTCGCCGCAAGTGCGACAGAGAGACACACCCGACAGTTGCTTTTGTCCAGGGCGCCAGACAGACAATAACTGGGTCTTTTGCTCTTCTTAAAACACCCAACATGTAAACTAGTTTAAAAGAATAATTTTTTCCTATTGCTTTTGCTCTTGGCTGCATCAAGTCCCTGCTATCAGGGACAGACTGGTGGGGAGTCCTGCAGACTGCTAGGGGCCACCCTTAGCAGTCTTAGCTGCACCTAGGTCCCCCCAAAAACCTTGATCCTCCCAAAAACCTTGATCCCTACATACAAGCTCACTGGAGACATGAAGCTCAGGAGCAGGGGAGAGACAGTATGTCCTAACCCACAAAGACACGATGCCTGCCCTTACCACTGTCCTACCCAACACAGCTCCTCCCCTGGAAGGCTGCTGCTTGGCTCCGGGAGCCCATTTTGTCCCAGCCCCACTGTTCCCTGCCTCACGACTACACACACAGCTCCCTGAGGTCTGGGCAAGGTCTGACACTTGTGGTTTCCCTCTTTTGCAATGATTGCAGAACCAGGATGCCAGCCCTCACTGGAGAGATCACCTGGGTCGCAGCAGGCAGTAGTTCCCCTGACCCCATCTCATTCCTCTCCAACCTGCTGCTCCCACCACACGCTCTCAGAGACAGCCTCCCTCTCTTGAAGCTCTGGCTTTCTACTGCACAGTGGGACTGCACTAGGATCTCCTCCTAGATGGCTTGGTCCTCAGCTTTCACCACCCCTGTCTTGCTATTCACACACCAGCTATGCAATCCACTCACTTTACAGCTTCCTGACCAACTTTCTTCCATTTCCCCCCCCATCTCCAAACATCGTGGGAATCTACCAGCTTTGGAGTACAGAGGCAATTTAAATTACATTTGGAAAAAAAAAAATCTACCTTTAACTGAACCAGAAACATCCTTCTGCACATATCCAACCTACCTCTAAAAGCTTCTCCTAGGAACCAAGAAGTTCTCTCTGGTTATGCTACTCAAAACCACCTTGCCATGCCTACAAGGCAATTGTACCACAGAGTATCCCTCAGGTGGAGTAAAGAGGATCTGAGAGCCACTATCTGGACACAGGGACCTGCAAGCAGTGAGCTGGTGCTGTTCAGCTGCGTCAGCAGCAGTCCGTAAGTCCCATAGATACCTGCGAGTGCATGGGGAGTCTGGGGTAGCATGCTGCTGCGTACAGGTGGACAGTGTTACTCTGAGCATTTATTGCACTGCTTCAAAGAGGTGGAGGAGGAACAGGAGAGAGAGAAAGCGCGTTTCATCGATGACAACGTGTCATCGTTTCACTTTAGCATCTTCTTTGATCTTCCAGACCATCAGCTCCATGCAAGCTCTGGCATCCTCGCTGGAGTCGTGCCCTTCCACTGGGGACAGAAAGACAAGGATGGCAGTTACCACCTCGGCCCAGGCAGCCCCTCTGCTGCGCAGGGGCTGCCTGCTCACAGCACAAAGCACTGAGAAAGGCTTCCTGAGACGAGGTTCTGCCTGACACTGCTGGCCCAGCCGCTCACTGCCCTCTGTCCCAGCAGCATCTGTGATCACCGTGAACCAAAGATAACCAAAGTAGAAGAATTTCCACTAAACACATTTTTTGCTGGACTTCAGCCTGACACTGTTCCCTTGTTTAAATTAAGGGCTGAAGTCCTGCTAGTCTGTAGGCCCTCAGGCTATGGAGTAACTGATCAGAGCCTCAATTTCCCCTGCAGTATGTTTACAATGTGCTCAAGGAAGGCAGAAAGGAACATGCCATGCTTCCAACATGCTTCAGTTTGCCAGAGAGAGAAGGGAGGGCATGACATTGCCTTGACAGAGCTACCTCTGGCCTTCTCACACCACTTCTCTGGTCCCCACTTAGCACAGAGAGGGAAGAAGCAAGTGCTGCTGGCCCTCAGAACAAGGTTCAAACTGAAACTGTCTGCAGCAGAGACTTTGTATGCTGGCCCATTCACAGCTACTGCCAGACACTATGCAGGAAAAAAAAGATTAGGAGCAAGAGGATGGGGCTTGGGGAGAGCAGAGGAAAACAGGTCCAAGGAGCCCACATCCAGGTGGGATGGGACACGAGAGCCTCACTCTCAGCTCCTCCTTGGTCTCACCATTGTCCTGGATGATGCGCTTGAGGTAGTCTGCCATCAGCGTCCGGAGAGCCCGTTTGTAGGGCAAACCCAGCCGGTGGGGAAAGACGATCGCAGTATCCACCACTGTGCCATGGATAAGCTGGGGGGAAGGAGCAGGAAAGAAACATGCTTATTTTCCCTCTCCTACAGGGACGGACACTCCTTAGGATTAATCATGCTAAAGCAATCTTCCGGTCAGCCTCTCTTCCTTGCTGTCACCAAGCTCCAACCCAACCAGTCTTGCAAGAGGCTCTGGCTGAATTAAAAAATTACTTCCCTCTGAAGGTGCATGCACACAGGCTTCCCAATGCTCTGCCAGCCAACATACCTGCCCTGAAAGCCCTGCCTAACGGCACATTCAAAGCAGCAGAAATTCAGGGCTGATTCAGTTCATATAACTCAAACAACAGGACAGGTCAATCCTTAATACCCTGGCCTGGAGACGCCGGCATACCTCTGAGAGTGTCTTTCACAATGAAAAACTAAGCCGAGGAACCAGTTGACCTCACAAAGCTTGTAGCAGCCTTTCAACTGCTTCTCAAGATGCGGACAGAAGTGGAAAGGATGTGCAAGTCAAAACTGTTTCTAACCCATTGTACATCACTGTTTCTACAGAAAAGGCCTAACCTTCAAGGTGCAAACCAACCTGAAAACCTCCAGTCTGTCAGCAATGAGTCAACAGGAAGTTATTAACCAGCACCAGCTTAGCCAGGATGAAATGGGACAAAGAGATCTTGTACTTCTGGGCATAAGGAACTACACAGAGCACAGGAGGGAGGCCCTGGCTAGTCCCAGGTACAGGTCAAAGTACTTGGCCACAAAGGAGAGACGAGAGGTTCCTTTGGGTATGAAGTGTCATCATACTGGGGGGGAACTGAGGATGCTGAACAGGTCAATAAGCTATCTGCCCTGCACCAAGGAGCCCTGTGGAGGACCAGAAGGCCACACCTGACAGAGTCCATAAACATAGTGTAAGATGGCTTTTTTAAAATACTAATTTGTTACTTTCAGGCTAAGACAAGATTAATCCTCTGTTGCCAAAAACATGTGTTCAGTGAGAGCTAAAGCAATGTGGATGAAGGCAGTCCCACATCTTGAGTACGGGAGTAAAATGCAAAGTCGAAGAGATAAACCTGTATGTCTGACCAAAAGCTCTGCAAGTCTTGACACGGGATGACTTAGACAGGGCCCAGATAATCCAGTCTCCTCATATGCCTTGACTCTTCCTAGGCACCAGCTAATGCTGCGTGACAATCCGTAACTTTGTCATTAATAGTTTCATAACCCAGCTTCGTAAACGGCTCAGAACAGCTGCAGTTTAACAGAAACAACCTGCTACACTCTTTGGAGTATAAAACTGCCAACACTATGGATAATCTCTCCTAGACTGCAGTCAAGTTTGGCACCCACCCAGGCACAATGATAATTACTTATGTAGATCAGGAAGACTGAGGAAACAGGATAATACAGCTTTAAATAAAAATTGAAATGCTATCACCATTTGGAGCTTGCCATGGCCATTAGCGAGATGTCGACTTTACTGCCACAGCCTTCAGACATTACAACTTGACATGCCACTGCCTGTCACGCTCTGCTATATTGCTCTCGGGTTCGTTCTCTTGGCAGTGTCTGTGATGCTAAGAGAAAATCATGCCTCTAAGAGGCCAACACTGTCATCTTGTGCTGATAAAACTGTAAATAATTTTTTTATGATGATGATGAACTCTCTGAGAGGCTGGAATAAAGGGTGCCATGGAGAGGTAAAGCACTTTGCAGGCATTAAAACCTCCTGCTTCCAAACCACCACCGTGATTTGGCAACCACAGCTTCTTCATCAAAGAAGCTGCATGATAAAGAATGGCTGGAGGAAGTTCTGGCTTGTGAGCGTAGACTAAAGACTCAGCTCCTGCCTGCTACACACTTCCTTGGCGAGCCTGGACAAGTCCCCGGGGATCTACGTTCAGCATGCAAGGGGAGAGGACAGCCCTCCCTCACAGGACAGAGATGGCTGAGATGTGCAGGCTAGACTGATGAAGGTCAGCCAGGAAACAAGACAGATGAAAGGCCAAAATAGCTTGATCAAAGTAACACCACAAATCACAGCAAACCAGGCAGAGAACCTCACTCAGAGAAAACAGACATCTTAACATTAGAAGAGAAATCATGAGAATTATCTCCAGTGGCAGAGGTCAACCTGGGCAGCACCAGTCACTAAAAGCTGGGGTGATGCCACAAGTGACATACATGACCCACACCCTTGCTCTTCCACCACAGACAGCTTCCTGCTGGCTCAGAGACAAGACAGATCTACCATGTCCTCCTGGTTCTCAGAAAGAAACACCTCCTAAATTTAAAGGAGACATGTAACACACACTAGGGTGGGAAAGAACCAGAGGGAGATGTAAACGCAAGACATGCAAGTTACCTTTAGTGCAAATAAGTCGCTTTCCAAGCTGTGCCCTATCAATATGGTATCTGCACTGAACATGTTCAGTAGGACGGCTTGGACATCCCGCAGGGTGATACTAGTGTTCTCCAGGTCTTCTTCTGTCACACCTGAGAATCTGCAGAGCAAGAGCAGGAAGGAAAGCTTCCTTCACTAAAGGAACACCTCAAGACCCAAAGCATCTCAGCCATTAGGAAGTGGTGGTCAATGGAGTTAACGTGCTCCCAGCCATTCCCCCCCCCAGGTTCCTGATTCTGAAGCACAGACCTCTGACCCAAGGAAGACTGTCCTTACCTGGTGTTATAGTCCACCACCTTGGTGTCCGGTTTGACGAAGGTGTCGTATACCACTTTCAGGTCAGAGTTGATCACAGTTACTCTTGTCAGCTCCAGTCCTTGCTTAGTGTAGCACTGTAAGCAACAGAGCAGACATGAAGGCAAGTGCATGCCAACCACAGCACAGTATCAATGGAGCCATCGACCAAAGTGCTGCTGCTCCCCAAATGCGGTACATCTAGTGTGGCACAGCCAGTCAGCAAACACTGCTCAATATCGCCCAGCTAGCTACAGCTTTCCAAGGGTGCATGTAGTCCCCAAATGAAGCACACATTGCCAAAACTAATTAACAAGAGCTAAAATAAATGTACAAGACTAATATGATTTAGAGTTCACAGCAGAAAGGAAAGATGACGGTAAGGAAACAGAGCTTTCCTTCAGCCACTTGTATCGCACCCTGGGCCTTTCTGAAAAAGCTTTATTCTGCTTGTGCATTGCCCCTATCATTAGGGACCCACCATTTCACAGTCTAACGCGTAGATTCCAGGGTAGCCATCAGTTGTAGGCAACTTCTCAAAAGTCTTCACAAAGCCATCAAGGCTCTCCTTTCGCCCATCGTGGACATGTTGCTTAAAGCAAAAAAAAAAAAAAAAAGACAATTGTTAATGGAGAGAACAAGAATCCAAAGCGTAAAGTGTCCACTCCAACAGAATCTCCCATTTAAATAAAAATATATTTTTAATTATTTCTAAAAGTTAATCAGGAATAAATTTTGCCTACCAGTCAGTCTCAGATCAGGGCTAGTGGCATCATATTGACAGCTCAAGACATCACACATCCAGGGACAAGTAGATTTCAACTTTCAATTCAGAGTAGAATTACTCAGAAAGGGTCACACTGATCTAACTAGAGTTGATGGTTCCTGGTTTGGTTTATGGCCGAGACATGCCCAGGTGCAGGATTATAATCCCAGACATCCCTGTTCGAGCATTAGCATCAGGTGTAATGAAGTATGAGAAAAATGTCAATGTGTGCATACAAATAAAAGCCACTGTATTCCAAAACCAGACAGTTCACAGACAAACAGGAGCTACTGCCTACCAGTACTTGAGACAATAAATAGAATTTCCAACCACTCTTAATTATCCCCAGCTAAAGCTCTAGGATCAACAAGATCCAGCACAGAAGAGCTCCCTAAGCTAGCAGGAAATCTCATGGAGTGATTTCACGAGCGGCTTAAGCCAATGCAAGGATAAGTCGCTGCTGCAACAGGCACTCCCAGTCTCCTCTCTTCTGCAGCCCCAGATCTCACCCTACTCGGACAGCCTGAAAGCCTTCTTTGGAGGGGGAGTTTTAAACTGGATGACTGCACTGCTCCGGTTACCTGCACCACTGACCCAGTGGGGAAGCAGGAACATGAAATCGAGGGCAAGGCAGAGCTTGTGACCATCCTTTTGCTGACTAACATGGTTTTAGGTCAAATTAAACTGCTGCACCACACCCAGAGGTGACGCTGTCTCTCCCTGATTCCTCAGTGGGGTTTTGTGTTTAAGTTTTGTCTGTCCCTAAGTCTCAAAGTATGTGCGCACAATCACAGCAGCCTGCGTACAGCCTCCTCCATCGTGCTTCTCGCAGGTCTCACCCTACGAGGGATCAAACTGTACTTGTTCGTCTCGGTTTAGAAAGGCTGGAGAGATGAGGAACTGAGGCACTTGAAGCTGAAACCTGCAGGCAGAGGGATAACCAAAGCAAGGATTTGCATATTTTCCTGCACAGGTTATTACTGCAGGTGCAGCCCAGAGTACAGAGAATTGCGTCATTGGAACTTAACGAGGCAGCTGGGCCAACACTGAGTCCCATCGCCCGCTGTATCCAAAGCCAGCACTGCTCAAAGGCTGCATGGTTCATTGCTTTCTAGGAGCAAGAAGCCACATTGTCCATTCTGCATCTATGCCCATAAATCTGTTTTGCTAAAGAAATGGGTAGAGCAGATTACCAGGCCAACAGACAGTAGACACTTCTCTCTCTTGCAGCTTGATCCCTTCCCTCCCTCTGTAATATGATATAACTGGGCAGTGAAGAAAAAAAAAAAAAAGGTGTTTTTCTACACAAGTTGATGTTCTGCAACTGTCCAATTCTTTGTTGCCAACAGGAGGGCAGAAAAGTTGCTTCTGTTTTTCAGACCAGAGAAAGAAGCAGACTCAGTTATCACAAAGAACAGCAGCAGCTCCTGACTCCTCAGCTCCTGAGGAGCGGTATGAGCACAGCTCCATCCTGCCATCTCCTGCCGCGCTGCCTAACTGCACCATAATCCAGACAGGCACATCTCAAAGTATTCAGAGAGAAGAGACACAGACATGATCTTCTAACCAGCTACAGATCTAGTTACTTAGAACAGTTTCTTATTAGAAATACTTGCTGGTTTCAATGCCCTCCTTCAAAGCTGAAAGATACTGTGCTCCCCAGGAGCCCAAACATTCCAATACCTAATTGCATACTCTCACCCTGAGCAGGCTCTGGACTCCAACCTTAAATCTACCAAAGGATGCTGCGAAACCCACTCATTTGGATGAAAAACCCAAGAAAACCAGAACATAGCAATCTGTAGCAGCACAACAACTAGGAGGCAGATGCGAAAGGATGCCTGAGCCCTGCAGCACTGGTGGCATGCCTCATTGAGTAAGAGGCTATTAGAGATTGTATGTTTCTTAAAAGGCCATGAGGTTTTATGGTCTACAACAGCCACACAAAAACATGCAGAGAAGTCATGTTTTTATAGCCCCATCAATTCCTCCCGGCTTCCCTTCTGGATGTTTTTTGGAGCAGCGATTAAAAAGAGATCCTAATTTCACATGAAAAAGAAATAGAAGAAGTAGCAGCTGCTTGATCCCATCCACACTTCAGACTGCGCAGGGCAGGCTTTTAGGGTGCCCAGACAGTTCTTCCTATTTTGACAAGCCTTGAATTTTGCCCTAGAACTGACTTCCTAGCTCTAGCTTTTGGCCAGAACAACAAAGGCACACACCTCTCTAAAACATAAAAGCCAGCCTTGCTGGCCCTGTATCGCTTGATGTCTTTCAAACAGTGGGACAAGATGCTGCCTTATAACAGATAAGCTCTGTGAGCCCCTTCCACTGGACATGACCCTTTTACAGAATCATAGAATCATTAAGGTTGGAAAAGACCTTTAAGATCATCAAGTCCAACCGTCAACCCAACACCACCACGCCCACCAAACCATGTCCCCAGGTGCCATGTCTACACGTTTTTTTGAACGCCTCCAGTGATGGTGACTCCACCACCTCCCTGGGCAGCCTGTTCCAATGCTTGACCACTCTCTCAGGAAAGAAATTTTTCCTAATATCTAGTCTAAACATCCCCTCGTGCCACTTGAGGCCATTTCCTCTTGTCCTATCACTTGGGAGAAGAGACCAACACCCACCTCACCACAACCCCCTTTCAGGTAGTTACAGGGCGCAATAAGGTCTCCCCTCAGCCTCCTCTTCTCCAGGCTAAACACCCTCAGTTCCCTCAACCGCTCCTCATCAGACTCGTGCTCCAGACCCCTCACCAGCTTCGTTGCCCTTCTCTGGACATGTTCCAGCACCTCAACGTCCTTCTTGTAGTGAGGGGCCCAACACTGAACACAGGATTCGAGGTGCAGCCTCACCAGTGCTGAGTCCAGGGGCACGATCCCTGCCCTGCTCCTGCTGGCCACACTAGTGCTGGTACAGGCCAGGATGGTTAGATTCCCTCTCACTTGGTTCTCCATCATGCTCCCTGCATGGCAGGTGCCAGATATAAAAATGTCACCGAAACAAGTGCCGAGGAGAATCCCAAGAGAACTGAGGGAGAGGAAAAAGACAGATTACTGCCTTCAGTCAATGGTTTGAGAGGACCAGTGATGCCAGGCTGGGAAACCAACTCTCCTGTTGCCTAACAAAAGAAAAAAAGAAAAAGCACCTGTGCAAAGGTATCCCAAACAGTGCTCAGCTCTATCGAAGGGCCAAAACACCATTCCTGAGCAGATTTCATTCTGCTTTCTAGTGCTGGGACACCTTCCCTGCTCCTCAAGAGAAGTAATATTTATGAGTTACAGCAGGCTCCTTGGGAAGGTTCCTCCCCATAATACAACAAAGGGCATGCCATAAACAGAAAACTAAGAAAAGATTTGGCCTACAGCAGAAAGTTACCTTAGCATGGGCACCTGGGAAAGGAAAATTGGGAAAAAGGTTTTGCCACACTCTTGTCAAGACCCCGAGACCAATTCTTGAAAAGAAATCCCCTATTTCTTACTTCTTCAGTGTTTCCCTAAAGAAGTCTGTACGTGAGCTTTTGCTGGGAAGCTTAATCCACTGGCATTTGCTTAGAACAAATGAAACCACCTCACTCCAGACAGCCAAGTCTCCTCCTTCCTGCCAAACACTGAATTTTCCTACCTTTGCATAGCAAAAGATATTTAAGAAGTACTTGTTTTCCCCTGTTAAGGGAAGCCACCATTCCTCTAAAGACTTAAGCAATGATTACACAGCCATCACCACTGTAAGCAGAGGACAAATGTCATCGAGAATAAAAAGGTGTTGCTCAATAACTTACTTTAGCAACCTGGCAGCCTGGTGAACCCACAGCTCCTGAGCAGCAGCTGTAATGAGTTTCCCATCCTCCTGGCACTGAAAAAGGCAGAGATAAGAGTCAAAGAAGAGTCCTGTTAACAGAGACCTAAACTTTAGCTCTCACATGCAGACATACCCTGGATGAACACAGCACAACGTGTCAAACAAAGGAGAAAAATAAGTGTGGATTCGCACACAGCAATCTAAAAAGCTGAAGTCTCTCATACTCAGCCAGACAAACTCCAGAAGCCACCTGGATGCCCTGGTGGAAAACCACAGCAGAGCTCAAACTAGGTTAGTGTCTTGCTGCAAATGAATTCAACCAAGACCAGTAAACTCCTGGGCAGTGGCAGACATCTACTGCTCCCAAGATGCTCCTAAAAAGACTGATTTTTCCAAAAGGCACCAGAAGGTTTGTTTCTTCTTTTACTTTTTTAAAATGAATATGAACAACCTCTACTCCAGCCCCAGTGCCACATTTTCAGGATCATAGCACTACTCATCTTTGCAGGCTGTTTCAGCAGCAGCAGGGCCACCCAGTGACAAAACTAGGAACTGTCACAACCTGTGAGCATGCCAAGTCCCAAAAGCCACAAAATTTTCCACAGCAACTCAAACTCGAGGTGGACTCTGGGTTTGGAGCTAGAGCACAGCTTGCATGTGACTAAGCCCTCTTTGAAGAGGTACCTCTTTGCTTGCGTAGCCTCCCCCAGTGATGGACACACTCCTCTTTGCGAATGCAGTTTCCAGAGGCTGAGACCATGTACTCAGTGCCACAGCGACAACAAATCCTGCAGGAAGCTTTAAGAGAAGAGAGAAGCAAGAGTCAAGTCACTAGAAATCCTTCACCTGTTAAACTTGGCCAAAGCACAAGTAAACCAGAATCACTCAAGCCCCAAACACCAGTGAAACAACTTCTGTTTCTTTTCTGTTAAGAAGGATTCCAAATGCTATTTCCAACTCCCATAAAGACATAGCAGTCCCTCTGAAAAGTGTAGTCCTGTAGCATTTGCCCCCCAAACACTTCTCAGAGGCAGACATAAGACTCCCTAGGGGTTTTGGTGCACAATGTCAGCTTCACCACAGTTCATACCAGTATTTGCTGCATTGTTTCTTCATCCACAGCAAATTACATTGTACTCTAACATAGTTATTTTCAGAAGGAGGATAAGTAAGTCATTCTTTGGATATGAGAGCTAATGAAGCCTGGTTTCCAGGGGATCTGTGCCTTGTCACTTCCAAATGACATTTGAGTTTTTCCGGGGCACAGCTTTTCTGTAAGGATGCTCCAGTACCAAAAACCAGCAATGCTTACAGCACAGTCTGGCCCATCAAAGGGGCAGCTGCAGATGACTTCCTCCTCTCATCTGTGCTTGTACTACCCACAATTCAGAGAAGGGAGATGCAAAAAGCCACAGTAAAGGAGTTGACGGTTGTGTTTCTAATCTCCATGCCATTCCCTGAGTTCTAGTGTGAGCATTTAAGCCACTAGCACATTCCCAGCTCTGCATAACACCAGTCTAGACCATTTTTATCCACTGACCATGGTCGCAGCATTAACAAACTAGCAATAGCTTTAGTTAACTAAGAGCAAATTCTAAGATCCTGCAACATCTGCAGGAAACTACAGAAACAGAACCAGGAACGTGATCTCAGAATCATATAAAGGAGCTGGCTGGTTAACTGGAGAAAAGGGCTCTAACAAATACTTGACGCTGTTAATGCAAGAGAGCTTTCGTACAGGCTGCTTCAGCAACCACAAGACAAATGTAGACACAAGGTGTTAACACGGATGAGCACTTAACACACTTTAGCAAGGTCTTTCCAAAGAGATGCTCAGAGGAGTGTGGCAAGGCACCTCAAAGTACACCCTAAGTATGTGTTTTATCCTCACTGCACCACAGCCTGCTCTAATCAGCATTTGAGAAGCATAAAACCTGCTACAGGTGTTCAGAAAATTCAGACAGAGGATGACCCCATCCTGTCCCGAGAAAACCCAGGGGATCATTTTGTCCAGCTGCAAAAAGGGCTTTTGGGAACTACTTGGCCCTGCGCCGTCAGGAGATCAAGCAGAAAACTGTGCAATCCAAACCAGCAAGGCATGACCCACTGCAAAACCAGCCTGGCCCAGGGTCGGTCCATATCACACCGTAACAGCAGTTCATACACACAGACACAAAAAATCCTTCCCCTGGAAGAGGAGAGTGTCACCAGAGGCCGAACAGGAGCCTCTCTCCAGCCATTTCCCTTGCAACAGGACCAGGCAGCCTCCAGGTTAATGCAATGAACTTGAAGTCAAAACCTGCACTAAGTGAGCAAGTACAAAACACATCCCCTCACAGGGGGTGGCCAGAGGCAGCTTGTTCAGGGAGGCAACCTGACCAATTCATATCCTCTGGCAGCAATTAGAAGCCTCAGCCTCACAGCCCCACACGCCACAGACTAGAAGCCTTGTGTCCAAAGTAACCATCTTGTGACACACAAGCTGAAGAAACTCGTCCTCTAGAAAGGCAGCAGAGTTCTGCAGCCACGCTCCTCTCCTCTGTGACCGGCTAGCCCGCGGAGACGGAGGTCACAGCCAAGGAGACTCATCACAACAGGAGCAAATGGCTCCACATCAAGACCAAGAACATCTTTATGCAAAAAAAAAAAAACAGTTGCAAGCAGGACAGGCGTCTGCAGTTGTAATGTATCTAGCAAACCTTGCAGAGCGAAAGAGCCAGGAGAGCTTACAGTCAATCGTTTTCTTCTCCTCTGCAGTGAAGAGGACAGCACGACCGGGCTTCTCTGGGTGAGGCATTGGGTAACCATTTTCCTTTAGCTGCTCCTCAGTCATGAGATACTCCTTTAGCCGCCGGTACAAGGCAGCTCCTGCACACAAAGACAATGCTGAAGCCAGATCACTGAAGTAGGGGCTGTTTCTCTTTCTGGTTTTTGCTTTATCAAGCCTCCTGGCAAGGACTCCTGCTACTTTGAACTTGCATCCACTGCCTTTGTTTAGGATTGACAGGAAAATAGGTGTCGGGGCAGTACTTTTAGAAATCTGGTCACTGGTGCACAAGCTGATTTTTAACCTCTTCAACAACTAGCATTAAGTCTGGAAAACAGCTGAAACTGAATTCCTCCAAAGGGCCCATCTTCAGGCCTTTTCACTATCAATGTGAGACTTTTCTCATTTTAATGCTTTAAATGCTTTAACTGATAATTTGTAACTCAGCCCAAAGAATACCCCTCAAAGGCCACCCACAGCTAGCTAAAAAAGTCATTATCAGAAGCTTTCTTCCTGCTGTTGATTTCAGGCTGCTCATTTCATTTCACAGAATAATTATAACTTCTTGCACTCTGCTCAATATCTGTTCTTTCGCTGCTACGTTAAACCCTTCCAATATTGCTGTATACCCTTTGATGTTGCTTAGCTGAGCTATACAGGTCCTTTTAAGCTTTCTCCATGTCAATTCCTTCTGCTCCGTGGCCTCCCTATCTCTTCTCTGATCTCCTCAACAATTTGCCTACATCTCTTGGCAACCAAAATACCCATAACTGATTTGAGCCAACAGGAATAGTGCTCGTGGCACAACCCCTTTGGCTACGATATGACCTTACTGTGACATTCGTAAATGTGAAAATGAGCCTTGCAGAACAGATGGAGATACTTGTAAATTTGCCTTTTAATCTGACACGCACATTATAAAGTACTGCTTCAGCGCAAGAAAGTTAAAGTAAACTCCAGACAGAAATAAAAGCCCGAAAGTCAGTAATACCCAAAACACAAGAGGCAGCTCTTAACAGTCACTGATGCCACATCAAAGCCTCGCGGACTACATCAGTGAACTGGCAGCCCAGAGCAGGGAAGCAAAGGCAGTGCTGGTCAGAGTGCCGTACCATTCGCCTAGCGGCTCTGCAGCGCTGTACTGCAGTTCGGTAATAACTCATAACGCTGGTGCGCAGGTAAATCACAGCACTTCACGCATCAGCAAGATCCTGCTCTCCCCAGTCACAGCATTATACCTCCAGCTATAATTTACAGGTTACAGCCTCGCAGGAGCAGGGTCTTACCTGTTAAATCCTCTGCTCTCAAGCTCCCTGACCGGTTTAGAGTAAAGCTTGTCTTAGCAGCAAGCTTCCCTCCCAGCACAGCTTCATGGGACACCACTTTCTTGTTACTTGTCTCTGCAGCGAGAAGAGGGAAAAAGCAAAACAGGACAGACATCAGATACCCAGCTGAGTAAGAGTAAGTGACTTCAGTCCTAGAGTTTGGGCCACTACACATCGGCAAAAGGAGGACTGCATCCTCTCGAATTCTTGCTCTGCTCCAGAAATTGGCACCTGTAAGGTGGTGGCCTAGCATTTTCATTCCAGAACTATGGGGAGCTTTCTGTTTGCACTGTCAGCCCACAGCAACCTTTTTCAAGGATAGCAAGGACATTTTTACAGTTCCTCTGGAAATTCTGGTGGCTCTGCCTGCTTACTCTGCACAGCAAACCCTCCTACTGACCAAAAGCAAGAGAGGACTAAGCACAGAAGCAACTCGACCCAGTCATGTGCTGTAGGGTGGGATCACCCACCCACAGTGAGCAGCTTTGTTGTTAGGTCCCTGCAGATCAGACTCCCAACGCTGAATCTTTCAGCTTCCTTTAGAAAGGAGCTTCAGAGCTCTAGAATATGCTCAGCACATCAGATAATGGCAGATAGGTGCTTTTTACTAATCATTAACTGGCAGCCCTCTCCTAAAGGCCAGCCTCCCAAGTTCAGCCGCTCTGACTAATGGCCATGAAGGTAATGAAGACAGAGGGGAGAAAAGGGAAGAGACCAAGAAAAAAAAATTCACAAGAACAGCACAAATTGATTGTTTAATGTACCCTCTCGAGAGCCAATAATGAAATGTCTTAACCCTCTTCGTTTCTCTCTTGAAGCTTAATGTGTGTAACAGATTTCTGCGGTGATGGACGAGTCTATCACTTTGAAGGCATCATGTGAAAGTTACTCCATTAGTGGGGCTTTTCATTTTAAAGAACTTGTGCTAAAAAAAAAAAAATCCATGTGGCATTCTCTCCATTTAGGTTCAGACAGCCAACAAAGCATTGCAGGACTTGCCTCTTGAAGGCCCATTAAAGCTTGCCAGACTATAAAAAGCTAACTGGAGTTGTTTGCCTTTCAGCATAATGCTTCTGAGAAATGGGTCTGTCTTTTCAACAAGGTCCTCTCCGTGACTTCTAATCCAAGCAGGGCTCCGATTATTAAACCACAAACGTGGTACGTACTGTTCGTACTGGACGGGGAATTGGGCACTAGGCTTCGGAGCTTCTTTAAGGTGTTCACTGCCACATTCAGGTAGATGTTGCGACTGGTGCTACGTTCATAAGCCACCTTCTCTTCTGACAGAGCCTGCAAACAATGCAATTCATTACTACATACTCTCTTTCGACTACTGCTTTTGGAGAAAAAGAAACGTTTGGCTCTTAAAATACCGAATCCAAGTATGATAGCAAAAAAAAAAAATTGCCTGTCAAGGAATCGAGTAATAGTGGAACATGGCACAAATATATACTGGTTCTGGGGCCTGCTTAGGAGAGCAAGAGGAAAAAAAAAGTTGTATTTTAAACAAAGTGCTGGAAGAAGCATTTTCATGTGAAACCTTCCCTGACAGATTAAAAATGCAGTTCTGAAACTGTCTGGGAAAGGCTGTTTTCCCGACTTCAATGGCAGTGCAAGATCTTAACTGGCAAGAAAAGAAAGTTTGGCAAATGGTCACTCCTTGGATGCAACAGGAACATTCCCCCTAAAGAGCTGTGAAGGTGAAATCCCACAAAAGAAATCCTTGTGGCATCTGCTTTGGTTACAAAACACACCACACAATGTCCCATATTTACCCAACGAACATTAATGGCCTAATTTTTCCAATAAAACACATTACTTTCTCAACTGCTTTTGGAAACCCTACTATATTATTCCCTACTGCTAGAAGGCTTCTTACAAGCCTCACAGTTTGTAAGCAGCAAGTTTTACCAATTACATCTATCTCAAATACTCACCTCTGCTGAACACTTAGATTCCAGGAGGTGTTTTCTGCTGTACCAGAGCAAAAAGCCCTTTTGTCCAGCTTCACAACGCACACTCCCCTCAGTCCCTCTTCGGGGATTATTAAAAAGATTGCACATGCTTTCCAAATGCAGGAAAAGATGGGATTTCCCTCTGGAAACCCCCACTGGAACTACACTTTGTGTTGCCCAGTCTGGAATGATTTAATGCCAGTCTCCTCTACAGGAGGAGATACGGATATGAGAGTTTTCTGGGTTTCCTGCAATTTTAGAAGGCCTCAACCACGTTATTCTCTGCTGCAGACTTTATTCACAAGAAGCAAGCACTAGCACAGACCTTGTCAAATGCTTCCTGGGAGGAGGAGCAGAATTTCAGGCACTCATCAATGAAGAGATTGAGATATCTTTGACGAATGTTTGTTGGGACTTTAGCACCAAATTCTGTGGGAATAACAGGCCTCTGTAAGCTGGCGCTCTAAAGATGAGACAGAGAGACAGAAAGAGGCTATTCAGGATTTAAGAAGTATGCTGCTTTAAGACTCTCACATTTCCTGCTATGTTATTAATAGTGGCATGACTTCCTTTCTGAAAAGCTGTCCAAAGCTAAACATAACATGCATCATTTTTCGTACTAAAAACGCCACTTGAAGCTTTTGTGCCACCTTCAGTATTTGAACTACTTCAAAAACCAACCACATTTCATTATGCAACTCATCCAGCAGCCAAGCACTGCTGGTGGTATTAGTCACAACACTACATTTACACATACAAGCATTCCAGACCGTGAAAATGATGACATTTACATTAAGAGATTCAAGATTAGGACAGTACCCAGCACCACACTTTGAACTGCAGACATGAACGTGACACCAGTTGCAGTGCACGACAGACACGGTTTTCTTGTTGGTACTCTGGCTGTGAAGAGAGAATGGGAGGCCCACTCCTGCCAGGCTGGCCACCAGCTAAATCATGATGCTTTCTGTGGGATTCCTGCAACTTTACTGCATTGGGTTTTTTCTTCCTTTTTTTTTTTTTTTTTTAATGCCAGTCATGATGGATTTCTCCCTTAAATTGAATGACATGTTCTTCAGGCATTGGACCAAGTTACGACCTACCACTGCAGTTTTCCATTTAACACCAGTTTATCCTCCAAATCACACAATTTGCCTCTTTTTTTTTTTGAGAAGAAACTGTACATTCACCTCTAAAGCACCCAATTGTTTTGCAGTCTTTCTCCATCCCACCCAAGAGACATCCATAAACTAAACCATCTGCTGCAATCTGTAACACAAACAGCTCTACAGAAGACATGAGCATGCTCAAAGGGGAGCAACTGGTCCTGTCTCAATAAGAGTGTTTGTTTTCCTCATGAGACTTCCACTTTGATGCCCTGTTCAAGGGGATTTGGTCCTTTTCATTACGTATATATAATTTTCTCAACTTCTAATATAATACCCTCAAGCACACCTGTAACACTGTTCAGTATTTTATCCTTTCAGTTGTTTCTTTTATTTTTAATCAGCTTCAAGTTATAAGTTACTATGGTGGGTTTTGGGGTAAGGAAGGAAGAAAATGACTTTTCACTCCTACAGAAATAATCAGAGTATGTTATGATATATCTTGACACAAGGCATCATCAATAAAGGTATCTTTAATCAAGTCCTGGCACTAACCACATTCCTTGCCATCCACTCCAGTAAACAGCTTCTTATGCCATCCACACCCTGCTACGTGAGGAGCTCTATTCTGAATTGTCTTAGCAAGTAACATATTCCCCAGTGCTCATGGGGAAAGGAGAGACTCCTCTGCTAAGGAACTCATAGCAGAAGTACCCAAAGGCTGGGCAGGTATCCCAGGAGAAGAAAAAAAAAAAGTTTCTTCCCCAAATATTAACAGCAGCATGAAGTTTCAATGATCACATTTTAATTATATAGGTCACTGTGAGATGTTATTCATAGCCACCTTCCTCAGTATGGCCCACAAAGCCTGGGAAGGCCATTAATCCAGCCATGCCTTTTGAACACGAGAGTCTCCAAGTCCCTGACACAAACAGCTATGCACCTAGCCAGACAGCACAACAGAAGACTCAAACTGAAGATGACCAATCAATATTCAAGCAGCACTTAAGTATTTCTATCTTTTTAAGCTCCTACCCTTCAAGTGTTTAATTTTTTTATACAACGCTATCGAGGAAAACCACAGGAAGAAACAAACCCATTTAATCAACCTAATCAAAACACTGCTCTTCAGAGAGTGCTAAGTTTGGAACAGCATGGTTAAACATAGCACCCTCAATGGGGAATGACCAGAAGAATTTCAGATTTCTCTTACCTGTAAGGAGGGAACATGTGCTATCCTTTTTGGCACGATGGTGCTGGTAGTCTTTGAAGCCATCCCAGCTAAGGTGCAAGCCTTCAGAGAAAGGGTGGGTGCTTCAGAGTCATTGGAAGGTGTGACACTCCTGCCAGCAACAGTCGTCTTACTACCCACAAGGCCTGCAAGAAACAGAAAAGATGTTCAGGTAGAAATCCTACCGCTGGGCTTCAAGTTGCCAGAATGAACTTACTATAAAAGACCCATGCTGCAAGCTGTGATTTTTTCAAATGGAAGCCACCAAAGGTACCAAATACAAATTGGGTAATTTTACCACCTTCCAGGCAAGGATGAAGGAACGTTCTGCCAGGAAACACACCTCAGTTCTATTTGTTTTGGGGTAACTGAGTCAGCAGAGTTTAAAGAGGTAACCCTGTCAGCTACAATGCACTAACTGCCCATCACGTCAGCTCTGAGTCCTTCCAACTACAAAGGGATACCGATGAGCATTAATTAGTACTTCCCTCCTGTTCGTGCAGCCTCTGAAGGCTTGAATGAAAGAGCGAATGAGGAGCAAACACGCGCCAAGTAAGAAAAAGAACGGGCTGAAGTGAGCAAGGCTGGGTGGGACAGACGGGGGAACGGGGCTCTACGTCTAGTGTGGGGCTTTTCAGAACAGGATGGAATTTTTCAGAGGAAGGACATTCCCTGGTCGCTATCGGCAAAGATTCAAGTCATGGCCAATGCTACACACGTCCTGATAGTTTCACATCTGCTCGGCAGAAATTTAAACAGAAGGCAGAGTCTTTTAACAGGGGGGAGGACAGGACAGCAATCACAAATAACACTGGTGGCTTACTTTGTTTGGCTGCCGTGGAAAGAGCTACATTTGGCACGTGAGCAATCCTCCTCTTTTCTCCTGGCAAAGAAAGAGAGGCCTTTTGAACGGCCACAGCCAGCTGTGCCGCCTGCTGCTGAGCCAGCTGGATCCTCTGGTAACAGACCTCCTGAGCAGTGGGGGGACGGTATGGCCGGATTACAGGTTTGCTCGGGACCTCTGCCTGCACAGACAAAAAGGTTGTAGAGCCAGCACACTCTCCTGCTCAATCCCCACCCTCTGGCTTCCATTCACCCCAGAAAGGTCTCTTTTCCTCAACCCCTCTCTGTTAGCAAACACAGGTTTTTGAAAGCAGAAGATCCCAACCATCTTCCAGAACAAAATATTTACAGTCACCCACCAAAACCCATGATACTAATGATTCGCCCTCTGGCAAGGCCTCTCAGCACTCTGGCATGTTCCTAAATTGCTAGCTGGTATTTGAACTCCTTGTTTAATGGCATGATAGGCACTGTGCCCTAGCCCACTTCTGGACTCTGTCAATACTCTCAGCTCTACAGGCTTGCACCGTGCTGTCTACTGCATGCTTCTTTAGTTTATATTGCAATAAAAAGCGACCAACTATTCTCCATTCTCCTTTGCTACACGATGCTGAGTATTACAGCTCTCTCCTTCTCTGTCTTTCCCATGCTGAAGAACCAGTGCCACCTACCCTTGCATTACAGCAGCTCCCCATCTCTCTCACAAGCCTTGTTTCAGGCCTCTAGTTCCTGTAACTACTTAAAAGTCTATCATATATGTATTTATGTGATTAGGGCATTATACAAACTGAGCTCTGAATTTTAAACAGGGTCTGGCCCTGCCTACTTCTGGAGGCATTTCACTGCTTCAGCCATTACTAGCACAAACGAGTTACACATGCATTTTCTTTGATGTCCAAATTTAGGTTGCAGAAATGATGTCAGCAAAGAGAGAAGATTTCTAGCAGCAGAAGTACAAGAGAAGCAGCAGTAGTACAAACCTCTCCACACTACTTAATAACCTTTGAGAAACAGGCCTTCCCTCCTGAAATTTCTTCAGAGAAGGGTGCGCTCACACAGCCCATGCGCAACATGGCGTTTCTCACACCGCAAATTGGGGGCAAGCTGGCAACTCCTGCATTCCTGGTCTCTGATGCCGACAACAGCTTCTGGATACCAAACTGAGTGCAGTCAGCCATTAAATTATAATTACAGACTTCCAAGCAGGACAGTAGACTCATTTTCTGCCTCACCTTCAATTCCTTTGGCCCACCATTTCCCCCAGCAACTAAACTAGAACTCAGCTCCCGCCCCTTCTGCCTGCTCAGTCCTTGAGCTATAAATTACAAGCAAGACTGAGCAAACATTCGACTTGGAGGGACACGGCAAAGCACGAGTCTCAACTCTGCATGTAAAAGCAGCAGTTCAGGTCTTACAGCACCTCCTGAACAGACTTGGCAGCAGCACCGAGCTGAGATAACCCCAGGGAACGCGTGTCCTGGTGCGTGCTCGTGGCAGCGGCCACCGAGCACGCCCGATCGGCTCTGTTTGCCCATGCAATGGCTGTGCTGGGGCTCACATCTTTGGAAAGTGTTTTGGGATAAGCTGTCACATTAAGAAGATGTATTTAAAGATTTGTACATGTCTAAAAGGCACCTATTTACAATAAATATTTGAGTTAATGAATTTCCAACCCATTTGCTTCAGTCTCTTATCTCTTCACTTTGGAAGAAAGGGCCCTTATCAAAACACATGAACTGGTTGAAGACTTGTAGTTAAATAAAACGCATTGTATTGACCTCAGGGCTTCAAATTATTAAAAGCAAAGAAACCTTTTCTAGGCAGAAAAAAGGAAAAACAATTAATTTGGACTACCCAGCTCAAATCAGCACGTAAGTCTCCACTCTTATCCTGCTGGAACATAAAACTGACTAATCTGTGCTCAGCACCTGGAGGGAAACACATTAAAACCTCAGAGAAAACATGAATTAAAATCCCAGGGAGAAATAAATAAATAAATAAATCAGAATGTCTTCCTTGGCTTTTTTTATTTATTCTTCTCCTCTGTCTATAAAGTATTTTCACAACTGTGAAAGAAAAGTATCAAACAAGATACCGTTGATATCTTGTCTGATTCAGAACAGGTTATGGTTTTAGACATCTGACAAAACTCCTACAGTTATCTTTTTGGTCCACAAGACAAAGAAAAGTACCATCAGACACAGACTGGCCTTGTGTCCAGCTAATATTTATCTAAGTGATTGAAGGAAGCTATACTGTAGAAAAATTAACATCTCAGTCTATCCCAATGAGTTACAAGGTGCAGAATCCACTTACTCTTCCACAGCTGACTCTTGGTTTTATGAAAGTTTATGAGAGTTTTGCTGCCATTTGTAACAGATGCCTAACCATGTTTTTCAGAAATCACAAAGGGGAGTAAAGAAATCTGACATAGACTGATTCCAGCACAAACAACTCATATGCAATTGCCTGAACTGCAATAATTTCCCAGTGTCATAACAGGAAAGAAAATCCTCACTTTAAAGAATCTAAACTTTTGCTTCTAAAAGCTGCACTTACATTTCCTTGTTTGACAAGATGAGAGATCCTTCTTTTTTGGCCAGGAAACAAGGTAGTTAAATTATCTTCTGTCTTGTCTTCATTTCCTTCCTCTTTGGATAGCTGGAAAACAAAAGAACAAGCTTCCAAAATTGAATAGACTTGAAGATTCCTCTCAGTGAGGACATCTGAAAAGTCTCCTTTTGGGTTAACAGAAAGTCCTTGCAGGTGGCAGGTGAGGACAACATGTGGTCAGCTGCTGAACTACTAAAAGAAACCTTGTTTTTAACGGAAGAGCCACCAACGAAGCCAATGGACAGCAGCATTACAGTTCCCACCCAAGCTATTGCTCCCCGAGCTGTGCACTAGGCATGATTCAGGACAGCCCCTACCTGCCACGAGAGCCTTGAACACCCTTCTGCTGCCGGCCGCTCACACGCTCACCTCTCATGGCATTCTTAAAATGCAGGGGGTTGGGGGGGTAAGAACTTGGGAGCTGACTCATTTCTGCCCTTGTATAACCTGCTGCCAGAGCAGGTCCTGAAAACCTGCCCAACACCAAGCCAACGGTACCCCCACTCCACATGGAGGGAAACGTTTCTCTGCCGTTTTATCCACAGCCGGATCTGCAGAACGGCTGCGGTGAAATCCCCAGGTCACACGTCTGTACACCCAGAAACCCAGGAGGAAGTAACAGCACCTCTCCAGCTAAAGCTACTTCTGAGCTAACATCTCTGACTTGCTCCTGGGGAGGGGGAAACCACTTTAAAATCTTTGTTGAATTTGCCTTGGCTGTTCATTTATTCAAAACACACTTCAGAAGTTTATTTTTCAAAACTCTAGCTGCTCTCCAGTCAATATTGCTTTCAGTTTTCCAGTGCAACCCCTGGCAAAGCTCGAGCAGAAATGAGCCTGACAATCTCCCAGAAATTCAGCGACAGAGCTGAAGGCTGAGTTTGGGGATGAGCTCAGATTCATCACCACAAGGGCATTCTGGATGAGCACTTCACACTGAATCACGTTGCTCTCTAGGAACTCGGTAAGTCTGTTAATTCAGTCACATCCCTAATAAACTCTCTCACAAAGTGATCCATCCTGGGCGAAAAGTACCGCACCGCCCACATGGACCTTCTCTCCGAACTAGTACATTACTGGGAGCCCATGTCTTACGGTCTATCTACAAAATTATTCCATAAACAAAAAAATTCCCTGTGACCAATCCCACCCACCAGAAACACAGCGGGAAGCAGGTACCTACTTACAAGCACCCATGTCTCAAAGAAGGACCTCTCCGCTGCAATGCTTGTTCCTCCCTTTACAAAACAGGGAGAAATTAAATTTCAGTGCAGGGATATAAGGTAAAGCACGTGCAAAGGAAACACACGGGGCTGCTGACAGCTGAACATTGCCACTCCATGCCAGAATTAACTGTTTGCAGTGAGTGGCAGCCCCTGGTTCAGCATTTTCTGAATTCAGCCCATTTTGCATCACCCTGTATTTGGAAAGCTTTAAATGGATTATTATTTCCCATTACAGCTTGTGTGCCCTTAAACTATTTGCACTTAAACTGGGTAATCCGGAGAAACAAAGTCAAAAATAAAGTGCTCTTTCCTGGCTGGGAATTATACTAAACATTGAAGAAAGAACAGCTGAATTTTAAACAAGCAAAATCAAGTTATGCTTAATAGTTCAGAAGAAAATCATTACACTGAACTGCTTTATATAGTTTCTTCTACCAAGGCACTTCATATGAGTGTGAAAAAGGTCTTTACTTGTCAGCAACACAAACTTCTCTCTGAACAGGTTGGGGACATCATTGCAACAGAGAGTTCAGCAAAAAGCTTTGATAGTCTAACTATTCTTTTCAAAAGATGAGCTCTCCTCCCCACGCTGCAGATCCCGGCTCACTTTGTCCTCCACATACAGATGGTCATGAATGGAAGAATTTCGTTCATGGCCACTTCGCCCACCCAGTTAAAAAAAGTCTCAAAATCAAAAAATTTCTGATGCTGTTTTTAGAATGAAAGTCAACAAATAATCATACCGGCAGAAATGGCCTTTCCACCATGCAGTGACATGGCTCCTGCTGCACTTGTCCTGCCCCTCCTTCAGATTAATAATCCCAAAGGGAGTCTTGCTTTGCTTGAAGGAGTTGAAACTGGAACGCACCGAAAGCCCTGATGGCATCCCAGTACCTCCGTTATCTTTTGGATGCAGGATAGATGCAGCTGAAGCCACTCAGTAATTCCTTGGACAGACACACTCGTGCTTTGGTACTCCCTGCCCGTCCCCCCACAGAAGGCACCTGGTACCTCTGCACTGCAGTCAGATGTGCCAGACGGTTAACACTAGGTACAAGTTTGGAATATTTTCTCAATGTTACCAAACTTGTCACCTTTATCTTTTTTAAAGCTCTTTCCAACCCAATTCCCTGAACACTCGCTCTGTACGCAAGCAAAGTCATCCCAACCAGAAAACCTGGGCATGCTGGGTTTGACAGCAAGTCAAACAATCCCGCTTGTGCAGAAGGCAGCTGCTCCCAGGATCAAGGGTTTGCTCTTGCTGCCCAAACTCAGATGTCAGAAGATAAAGGATGAGTTTTGCCTGCTCCTACTTCGTTGCCTCAGATGCTGTTAGAGGATCACTGCCAGCAGCTGCTTTCTAGCTTTTTACACTTATAGAATCATAGAATCATTTAAGTTGGAAAAGACCTTCAAGAACATCAAGTTCAACCGTTAACCTAGCACTGCCAAGTCCACCACTAAACCATGTCCCCAGGCACCACATCCACACCTCTTTTAAATACCTCCAGGGATGGTGACTCAACCACTTCCCTGGGCAGCCTGCTCCAGTGCTTGACAACCATTTCGGTGAAGAAATTTTTCCTAGTATCCAATCTAAACCTCCCCAGGCACAACTTGAGGCCGTTTCCTCTCATTCTGTCGCTTGTCACTTGTGAGACCAACACTCACCTCACCACAACCCCCTTTCAGGTAGCTGTAGAGAGCAATAAGGTCTCCCCTCAGACTCTTCTCCAGACCAAACAACCCCAGTTCCCTCAGCCGCTCCTCATCATACTTGTTCTCCAGACCCCTCACCAGCTTTGTGGCCCTTCTCTGGACACACTCCAGCACCTCAACGTCCTTCTTGTAGTGAGGAGCCCAAAACTGAACACAGGATTCGAGGTGCAGCCTCACCAGTGCCAAGCACAGAGGCACCATCACTTCCTTGCTCCTGCTGGCCACACTATTGCCGATACAAGCCAGGGTGCTATTGGCTGGCCTGGGGGCGCCCGCTCCCCCCTGTTCAGCTGGCTGTCGACCAACACCCCCAGGTCCTTTCCCACTGGGCAGGTTTCCAGCCACCCTACCCCAAGCCTGTAGCATTGCATGGGGTTGTTGTGACCCAAGTGCTGGACTCAGCATTTGGCCTTGTTGAACCTCAGACAGTTGGACTCAGCCCACCAATCCAGCCTGTCCAGATGCCTCTGCAGAGCCTTCCTACCCTCCAGCAGATCAACACTCCCACCCAACTTGGTGCCATTTGCAAAGTTGATTTTGCAGATGCACTTAATCCCCTCGTTCAGGTTGTTGATGAAGACATTAAATAGAACTGGCCACAACTGAGCCCTGGGGAATATCACTTGTGATGGGCCGCCAACTGGAGTTAACTCCATTCACCACAACTCTTTGGGCCTGGACATCCAGCCAGTTTTTTATCCAGCAAAGAGTACATCTGTCCAAGCCATGAACAGCCAGTTTCTCCAGGAGAATGCTGTGGGAAATGGTGTCAAAGGCTTTATTAAAGTCCAGGTAGACAACATATACAGCCTTTCCATCATCCATGGAGCCGTTCACCTTGTCATAGAAGGAGATCAGGTTAGTCAAGCAGGACCTGCCTTTCATAAACCCATGCTGACTGGGCCTGATCACCTGGTTGCCCTGTACATGCCGCGTGATGGCACTCAAGATGATCTGTACCATAACCTTCCCTGGCACCAAGGTCTGACTGACAGGCCTGTAGTTCCCTGGATCCTCCTTCTGACCCTTCTGGTAGATGGACATCACATTTGGTAACTTTCACTCAATGAGGACCTCTCCGGTTAGCCAGGACTGCTGATAAATAATTGAAAGCGGCTTGGTGAGCACTTCTACCAGCTCCCTCAATACCCTTGGGTGGATCCCATCCAGCCCAATAGACATACTCTGTCTAAGGGTGTAGCAAGTCACTAGCCATTTCCCCTTGGATTATGGGGGCCTCATTCTGCTCCCTGTCCCTGTCTTCCAGCTGAGGGGTCTGGGTACCCAGAGAACAACTGGTCTTACTATTAAAGACTAAGGCAAAGAAAGCATTAAGTACCTCAGCCTTTTCCTCATCTTTTGTCACTATGTTTCCCCCTGCAGTCAGTAAAGGACAGAGGTTCTCCTTAGCCATCCTTTTGTTGCTAATATATTTATAGAAACATTTTTAATTGTCTTTTACAGCAGTAGCCAGATTAAGTTCTAGCTGGGCTTTGACCCTTCTAATTTTCTCCCTGTATAACCTCAGGACATCCTTGTAGTCCTCCTGAGTTGCCTTCCCCTTCTTCCACAAGTCATAAACTCTCCTTTTTTTCCCCTGAGTTCCAGCCAAAGCTCTCTGCTCAGCCAGGCTGTTCTTCTTCCATGCCGGCTTGTGTTTCCGCACATCTTCCTTCTTGAAGAAAGTCCAGCCTTCCTGAACTCCTCTGCCCTTCAGCACTGCCTCCCAAGGGACTCTGTCAACCAGGCCCCTAAACAGGCCAAAGTCAAGGGAGCAGTTCTGCTAATACCACTCTTTACGTCTCTAAGAATCAAAAACTCTTATCATTTTGTGATCGCTAAGCCCAAGACAGCCTCCAACCATCACATCACCCACAAGTCCTTCTCAGTTCACAAACAACAAGTCCAGTGGGGTGCCTTCCCTAGTTGGCTCACTCACCAGCTGTGTCAGGAAGTTATCTTCCACACACTCCAGCAACCTCCTAGACAGTTTCCAATCTGCTGTACTGTGTTTCCAGATGTTTGGTTAAGTTGAAGTCCCCCACAAGAACAAGGGTTAGCGATTGTGAGACTTCTCCCAGCTGCCTATAGAATATTTCATCTGCCTCTTCATGCTGGTTAGGTGGTCCATAACAGACTCCTACCATGGTATCTGCCTTGTTGGCCTTCCCCCTTATGCTTACCCATAAACACTCAACCCTACTGTCACCATCATTAAGGTCCAGACAATCAAAACACTCCCTAACATATAGGGCTACCCTACTGCCTCTCCTTCTTTGCCTAACCCTGCTGAAGATTTTACAGACATCCATTGCAGCACCCCAGTTGTGCAAGTCACCCCACCATGTTTCCATGATTGCAACTATATCATAGTTTTCCTGCTGCACAATGGCTTCCAGCTCCTCCTGTTTGCTGCCCATGCTGCACACAGTGGTGTAGATGCACTTCAGTTGGGCTATTGATCCTGCCACCTTTCTGGGCAGAGAAGCCCTAATTCCTACGTGACCATTCTCAGACACTTCCATGGTTTCTAACATATCAGTAACTCTTTGCTGCCTCATGGATCTCCATCCCCTACCTCCACTGAAGACGGCAGACCAAAGGACCTCACCAGCATACCATCCCTCAAACATCGGCGTGCTTGCCTCTAGTGAGCCTGGTTTTATCCCTTTGCCCCTTTGAATCTAGTTTAAAGCTCTTTCAATGAGCCCTGCTAACTCCCATGCAAAGATCCTTCTCCCCCTTTGAGACAGGCATACCCCATCTGTTGCCAGCAGGCCTGGTGTCATGTAAACTGACCCCTGATCAAAAAACCCAAAATTCTCCCAGTGACACCAGGCTCAGAGCCACGTATTGATCTGTTGGCCCCGTTCTGTTTTCACCTTTGTAAACGAGGGTCTTGCATCCTCTGGGGACCACCCCACAGTCACTGGCAGAAGCCTTTTTATGGAAATGCTATCCTTTTACCTCCTTATTCTGAAACCCCTTGTACATTTTGAAGAAATTTTACCCTCCGTTTCCTATTTGCGCCACCTACAAGGTATCCAGAGATCCTCATAAAACACCTGCAGTATGCATTTAAAGTAGTAAACAGTAATCTGGGGAGTCTCTGAAGTGTCCAGTGCCAATTACATCAACTTACTTGCACCAACACATTGTCCTGGTTCTACCTGCCACTATGTTCCTTAAACTATGCTGCTACAAGAAGGCGTTGCCCAGATTAGCAAACTTGGATTAGCTTTGAAAAACCACAATATTCTCTGAAGCCTCTTCTCCAGCCATCCAAGCCACCATGGTTCTTCGGTCAGACGGAGACAGAAGTAACTGATAACCCTGAAAGCTAAAAGCCTTCCACACAAAAGGTAATTGAATCCTTACATTTCACAGCAGCTTTCAATCCAGCAGGTAAATTCTGATGCAAACTCTTCAAAGCACTCAGCCATGACAAGGATGAGATTATTCCAACATACAGAGTCTCCCTCTGTAGCCCTCTTCAGCTACTTGAAATAAGCAACACCACTAAACCAAACCAGAGTCCTTTCACATTTAGAAGTGAGAGCACCAACCAACCCAAACCAGCATTACCTGTTTCCCCAGCCTGCCCTTGTCTTCAGTTTTCACATCTGTAGATTCATTAAAAATCCTGAGACACTCTTCCATTGGATCTGACTCAAAGTCCAAGTCTTTCTCAAGGATGGAATAATCAATGTCATCAGATGTTGAGGAAGACGACGATGACTTTGACAATTTAGAGCGCTTCACTTTCTTTGTCCCTTCATTTTCACTCTCAGAATCTGAGCCACAGTCATCACCATCCGAGTCCGAGCTCCCGTCAAGTAACGTGGATGGCAAAGGCCGGCCTTTGTCATCATCATCTCCACTCTCATCGCCAAACAGGTCAACATGACTCAAACTCCGCTGCTTCCGACCCTTCTTTGGATCTCCTTTTTCTGTAGAGCTGACCTTTTCTTTCTTTCGTTCTACTGCTGGAGTCTTGGTCCCTTTCTCTTTGTTTTTACGACCAGAAGTTTCCTTACCATTTTTTACATCAGCTGTTTTCAGCTTGGAATCTTTCTTGCTGCTCCCCAGCTTATCTGTGCTAGCACCTTTGATGACACCCTCACTCCTGCTTTTCCCTGAACTACTGCTGGCAGATTTGGATTTTTCTTTCTTAAGTCCATCCACTTTTTCTGACTTTTGTTTTTCAGGTTTCTTTAGATTCCCATCAGTTTTCACTTTGACATTTTTATCTTTGTAGTTTTTCTCTTCATTCTTGGTTTTTACTTTTTCTTCTTTCTTGAGTACTTTGTCTTTTTCTGTATTTTTACTTTTCTCCTTCTTACCAACCTCATTGAGGCCAGCTGTTTTATTAAAATCTGATTTCTTCCTTTTTGTTTTGTCTTTTGAGTCTTTGTTTTTATTTTCAATTTCATGGTCATTCTTACCAGAACACAATTTCACTGCTTTTACATTCTTGTCTGATAAGGTTTTGGCAACATTTTTCTGTGAACTTGGAAGGTCTTCCAAGCCATATTGTGCTGCTGTTTCTTTGCTATCCTGGGAAGCAAAGTCATCCCGCTCTTTGTTGGATAACCCATCATTTGACTCGGTTTCAGAACCAGCTTTTGATTGTGAACTAACAGAAGTTGGCTTATATTCCACATCAGCCTCATCTTCAGAGGAAGAGAACCTGGCATACACTTCATAGTCATCAGGTACTTCACAGACCTTCTTTCGCGAAGGAGAGTAAGATTCCTCATAACTAGACACCCTGCCCCTTTTAGACCCCTTTGGCTCCTTTGTTGTGGCTTTGCTCAAAAGCCTGGCTGAGTAATTTGAAAGTGGGTCATATTCCAAGTCTGTAGAAGGCTTAGAGTCATCAATCACATATTTATTGTTAGTGACAGTGCTACTGTATTTTTTATTCTGTACTACAGCCTTGGGAACATATTCCAGTGAGCTACCTTTAGATCGCGAAGTATCCAAAGTATATTTACTTGACCGGCTAGCAGCAGCGAGAGGAGTAGGGTTGTAGTCCGAGTTATTATTAAAGTTGTAGCTACCTGGATTGTACTCCAAGGAGGTAAATGAATCATTTTGTGTCCCAGCAGCTGACACGGGTGTATGTGAAATGAGAGAGGCGGCCTCTGAAGCACTGAACTCCTTTGTCGTTTCCAGCAGCTCCTCATACTTTTTCTGCTCTCTCTCAACTTCATTTTTGACTGCCTCAATGGCCTTGTTGACCAGCTCCAGCTCCAGAATACCAGGCGTCACATCTGTAATGTCAGCCAGAGCACCATCCTCCACCTCCAGCGAGGGCCTTGGAAGCTCTGGATTGTAGGGATCATAGCCTCGCTCTGTAAAAGAGAAGGAAAAAATAATTTACTGCCAGCAATTCAGCTAAAATTTTCTTTGGAGTAAAATTTTAAAAAGGTCTTTTTAAGGTCTGCTCTCATCAAAACCCAATACTGAAAGACACTACCAAAAGCCATGCTCTCGTCACCACAGAATAGATGTTTGATACCAAAATCCACCAGTGACATTCTCTGGCCAGCAGCAGGTATGTGGCTAGACTAGATTTTACACACTATTCCTGGGCCTTAAGGACTAAAGATCTATTAACAAAGTGCTTGGAAAAGCTCTATAAATTAAATATTCTTTGGGGCACTAAAGAACAATCACTGTATTAGGACCAAGAGGAGCTGAGTATGCACAGAATTAACTACTTAATTCAATGAAGTGAGCAAGGGAGGAAAGAGGATTCCAGTATGAAAACTGTGGATTAGGTTTTCATTTATCAATGCCTATGTCCAAAGACTACCGAAAGCCTCCAATATTCCTCAAAGCTCAGTATGGCAGCTGCAGGAACACCAGTCTTATTTGGACTGACAAACCGAGCGCTGCTAACAAGAAAAAACTACAGGTCCAAAGGCAACACAACCCAACCACACAGAACAACCATCAAGACAGGAACATTAAACACCCAGAACATTTCTCTTTTCTGACAAGTCCCTCAGGTGGCCTCTCTTACATAGGCATTTCTAGGACTATGAACAGAAGACATGCTTTGACCATGCTACACAGCTCTTCCAACCACAGGTCTACAGGAGATCTTTTGGTGAGCAATGATCCACCCTATGGAACTATACAGACATGCCAAAGCAACGCGCCCAAGGAACAACCTACAACTGCAGAGTCCGTTAAAGCTCATGCTGTAAGGTTCGTCTTGAAAAGAACATGGAACAGCTGTCACAAGCATAAATGCTCCCTACTTTCTGCCACGGTGTTCCAAACTCTCCCACCTACCTTTCCAACTCACGGTGAAAAGGAAGGGAAAAGGACACCATTCACGCAGATGTGCAGAGTGACAGGCACCCTGCTTGCTAAAGAACAGGCAGGAAATAGCTTCACCTTGAAAAGTTAGACTAGCACTTAGCTGGTGACTTGGGTTAAACCATGGCATGGAGGAACCCAGCAATAAAGATGACCGCATTTAAAAAGCTAACAGAAGCTACAGGGAAGTTAATGGCTGCTTTTATACGTTGAACAGTTTTCAATCCTTATTTTAGCATAGTGTCTCTGGATGCTGCTATTCCAGAGTAAAAGAACCTTTTGCTCTTCACTAAAAGGACAGCGGTAAACTGGCTTTCCAACATTAATACGTAGAAGAACAAAACAATAAGCAGAGATAAAAGATAGGGGGGAAAAAACAACCTCTTGGGTCCAACAGAGATGAGAGAATTTCTTACAACAGCCAGAAATGGCTGTAAACAGTGTTTACAGGAGTTACTTCTACCATTCTCGGAAGACTGAGTTTTTTCTTGAATTTTTTTGTTTTCAGCAGATCCATGAATGAACACCTCCTTTTGGTAGTAAGAAAAGAACCTGTCTAGCAGTTGGCAGAACTAGCCTGCAAGCAAGCAGAGTAATAGAGACTAGGTTAAAATAAAGACAGTGTTTTCATAAAACAGTTTACTCCCTTGGGTTTGCAAAGGTTTTTTCCAAACCAATTAGCTCCTGATTGAGCAGGGACTCTGAGAAATCACAGTATGATGTCACCATCTTCCAAAGGACATTTTCAGCTGTGCTCAGGACCTTTTCATGGGGAAAAAGGAACAAGGCGATATATTTCCATAACTAGCTCCCCCTCCACCTATTGCAAAGTGCTTTACAACCAATAAAGAGCATTTCCAAAACTAGTGTTTGCGCTTCCCCATTATGACGCCCAGCAGAGCTCACACCCTGGGGCAGAGCAGGAGGGAGAAGGTGGCAAACCAGCGCATCTCAGCAGATGGTGTACACCAGACAGACTGACATCTAGAGCCTAGTTAGAAAAAGAAACCATGAAGAAATGCAGGTAACAAGTCCAAAACGGGAACAAACTTAGTTGCAAATAGCAGCAGCATCAAGGCTAGTACATATTATATAAAAATAATAAGGTCTAAGTATTAGCCTTAGCTAATACAGCTAAAGAACAGAGTCTCCTCCATACCCCCCCACTTCTTTTCTCACCGCTTTGCAAAACATCAACTCCGTAGTGGTAGAGAAGACCAGTGCAGTGAATTCTGGAGCTATTACCCTCTAACTCAAAATGGAGACCTCAAATTTAGCACAAACGTTGTTAGGGGAACAGATGAAAGTCTGGTAATTTGTGCAGAGATAAGTATTAAGTGGCCTATAAACAGAGACAAGAACAGAAAATCTGCACCTAAAGACTTGCCAAAAAAACCCCAAACACCACAAAAAACATTATGACCCCCAAAAACCCCACCCAAACTACACAAAAGACATCTTGTCCATGCAGAAAAGCAAGCTATTTTAAATATATCAGGATACAGAGAAAGTGGAAGACAACCTGAGCACTGACCTGGTGTCCGATTCTCTGCTGTTCATCTACAGTATAAAACTAATTTCCACATTTTCTTTCAATGGAATGACCAGATGTAAAAATACATTACAATCTCTGAGAATGCCAGCAGGCTTTGAAATACCAGCATGAAAGAGCTCTTTTGTAGGTGTGTAGGAGGCCTGATGGATTACCCAAGCACCACTGATCAAAGGCTACTTTTTCCATGAAAGAAACTTGTGTAAGTGGGCTCTGTGATACTAATCAGGACTGTCACCTTTGGCCACGATGCATTTGCAGATAATATAGCGGAAGCACAAGCAGAAGGGGATTTTATTTATACACACACACATAGAGAGAGAGAGAGAGCAAGCCATACACACACAAGTCCCCAAAGCCAGAGAAATTAAATACACTATCTGAAATCAGGCCACCTTTTCAGATGCCTAATTATACTCCCAGGAACACAGGATAGGAAAGGATCTCTGGGATGACTGAACCTAGTCCCACGCAGGCAGGCAGGCACCCAGCTACACCCACACTCCCCTTCTTACCACCTGGATACAAGATTCAAAGGAGTCTTCTTCAGCTTTCGCATTTATTCCTCTCTGTTTCAAACACTAATATTCATGGTGTAAAGAAAGTTTACCACAAGATGAACTACACTGGTTTGGCTATTCTGATATAGAAGATGTCTGCAGCATTTCTGCTGAAGCAAAATGAGTGAGAGGCACCATGTAGTGAAAGAACTCTTTCTGAACGGATGTAAAATTAAGAGTCTGTGCTGTCCTTTCAGAACCACGAGATGAGACTTGACATGACATCTCCTTATAGAATCGTGAACCCAACTGCTATCAGGACACTCTTTAAAATACATTAATTTATCAAAATAGTTTGCACCTCAGACATATGAAATTGTCCTTCTGAGACACAAAAAGGTGAGGTTAACAACAACGCTATACAAAACACATTATTAATTTACAAAGGACCTCAGCGAACAATTTATTTAACCTAGAACTACTTTAGAATACACCAAAATGAACTGCACTTAGATCAGCCATTTCAGCACAGAGTATACAAGAGTGTAAAACAAGATTCTCCCAACAAAACAAGGTTGATTGTAACCAGGAGAAAAAAAAAAAAAACCAGTCATGCTGATTCTGGGAAACAAGGCCTCGGGTCTGAGGTGGAGCTGTTTTATTACAGAGCTTCTATAAGCTAGCAACTCCTTGCTGTACACTGGTCCTTCTAGTTTGTGCAACATGCGAAGGCAGTAAACAAAGGCTGACATTAAATGAATAATGTGAGTACAAGGTCACCTGTTTGATGTTAAAACTTATTTTACAATGAATCATTCTGGAGAAAAGGATGTCTTTTTTTTTCCCCCAAGCATCCTACCAGAACACATACTTCAGATGCTTTAAATACAGAAAAGCCTGAACATATGACGGGTACTGGTTGTTGTAAACCTGCAGGTTTTGGAAAGGGAGTCAAGTTCTTGCAGACGTGTGGGACATGAATGGCAACTACCTTCTCTCTAGATACAACAAAGCTGCTAAGCAGCAGCAACTGCTGCTAAACAAAAGGGAGGCAAAAATTAGAAACTTTAGCATTTACGGCAATTAGGATCTCAAAACAGAAGGGTTTGCTGGCCAAGCTGCAAAGGGACCGACTCAGGCCAACAGACAGTGAACATTTTCAAGACCCACCGCTGCTGAAGTCACCCATTTTCTTGGGTCACCTGGAGCTGGCAACAAAAGGTGAAAGCTGTTGGGAGACCTCTTTGGTAAAAAGAAAAAAAAAGGGCATTTTTATTTTAACGTCATCAGAACAGCTTTGTTAGCTTAACAGCTTGCCTGTGTTTACACTGCCACTACTTAGCAAATGGACAACCTTTGCGGTTACAGAAAAATTATCACCATTGGAAAATTACTTTAAACTTTTCATTTAATGCTTCACAGAAGATAGAGTGGTTTCTCAAGAACAAAATGTTTCAAAAAGGCTTTACCAGCAGGCTGAGTTTTGCTACTCTTCAGAATTAAACAGCGCAGAAGAAATGGCAGTTTTTGACACAGACCTCGTTTGTGAGTACCGAAAGCAAATTTCCAATAATTAATTCAACAGTAATATCCAACCATTTGGAAATAATTAACACTGAGATTTAAAATAGTACATTTCGAATAATTATCCAGAGTAAATGGGTTAGGAGGGCAGGTAAGAGGACCTAAGAGAAATGTTTCTTCAACTTTAGATATAACCCTAGTCCTAATGATTTTTTTTTTACCCTTTCTTTCTCTTTTAAGAATTAAGTTTAGTATTTAAAAATTAAGTATTAAAAGCATAGATAGCCTTGTGCTGGTCTAAGAACATAAGGGGACTAACATTTGAGAGGTATTACAGCCAGTCTAGTCCAAGCTGGCCTCTCCCTATGCACCCTACGCCTTGCATTTGTTACTCCATGAGGGGTATTTGATGCCACAATGTCAAAGCACATCATGAACCAACACGGCCATTTCTTGAGTGGAAAAAAGGACGCAAACACGAGAAAAGAAAGTCCTATATTAGCAAGACTAAAAAAAGTGTTAACAGTCATCCACCACACTGTGGTATTTTTAAACCTGCTGTGACAAACGTGGTTTAAGTCTGGGGTACGGTTTCACCAGATGTTGTCAGCCAACCTAAGTGCTCAGTGCCACAAAAGGACCATCTTGGTGGGTTGAACTGGTTGACCAGGGGGTTCACCAGAGGGTGTCACAACCAGCATCAGGAGGGGTGGATCACACCAAGGGACAAGAACAGCCAGACATCATCCTTGTACAAGCCATAAGCCATTTTCTCAGCTCAGCCACCCGAGACAGCTGAGGTGCTGTGGCCAGAGAGAAGACACGGACCTGCCCAAGTGAGTTCAGCCCAGCAAGGGAGCAGCTCCAACGTGGCCATGTCACTCCCAAGCAGGCAGCATTATCAGGGAAAGACTCACTTGGGTAGGTAACTCGCTTTGACAGGAGGACATTAGGGCACAGCCCTCAAAGCAGCTCAGACAGCAACGTCCAGGGAAACAGTACACACCTCCTAATTTTATTCAAGAAAACACAATTTTTTGCAGTTTTGCCTCTGACACAGCAGAAGAGGCATCTAAAAGGTCCTCAAGCCTACTAACTATGGTAGTTTCATCCTCTTGATAGCCTCACAGACAGTCTGGGAGGACAGCTGCAACTGCCACTGCTCCACACAGCAACACTAGTTAAATCTGAGGATGTAAAAGCCAGAACAAGATGGTGTGGCCCATGCAAAAGCCATCATTTACATTCCTCTATTGCCACAGCGATTTACAGTCCCATCCGCTCCAGTGCTAAAACAACAGCAATAGGCAAAGAACATCAGAGGCGTGTCAAGATCTGTGATAAATGTAATGTCTTACATTTATTCCTACATAAGAGGAAATCACACCATTGGCACATTTCTCCCATAACCTAGGAAAGAACGCGAGAAACAGTATTTGCCAGGACAGGGGCAGAAAGCAAAGGCTGGCACCCAAAACATCATGACTGCTCCCCAGGTTGCTACCCCGACCCCACAGCCTGTCACCACACAGGCTAGAAGGCATCTCACCGTTTTAAAATCGATGATACATTAATCTGGATATTCAGTGTTTGGATTCTTTGGAGATCTTTCCATTCCCTCTCTCATTTTAGCTTTAAAGTTATTCCTCAATATACAAGAAAAGTTGAAATTCTGTTTGGGAAAAAAAAAATTAACGGAGACTTATTTTTACTCTTTCCGAGAAAAAGACCAGAAAACATTTCCACATCTCGTGTATAAGTGCTAGGTAAAACTAAGGATCTACTCCAAAACTTAATTAGTAGAACAAGTCTTCTTTTCAGAGAAGCAGAAGAAAAAAATAAATACTTCAAGTTATTCTGGTGTCATCTTTTCTCTCTATTCAACTCCCCCTTGAAAACTTACTTTGACCAGCATGGTCACAAGCAGTAACACTACTCCTCGCCCACCAGTCCCTTAATTTTCCAGCCTTTCTCTGGCTTGCTCAAGATAAGTTATCTTTTCAACACCTGTCTTATTTTTTTAACTATTTCGGGTGAAGAATTGCCATTTAAGAAAAAAACCCAAACAACAGTATTTTAATGCAGTCACAACTGGACACTTTGAAAAACAAAGTTAAAAACTAAAGAAAAGCACCTTTCAACCTACATTACATTTTAAAACTTCAGCTGTGACTTCTGAAGGGCTAAAACCAAAACTTAAACTGGTTTTAAAACCTGTCTGGCTTTAGTTAACTCAAAAGCTGGAATTAATGCTTTCCAGCTCCTTTACGACTCAGACACCTGCAACTCCGCAGACTCTTTTAACCAGCTAACCCAACACACTCCCCAATTTTCAGCACAGATCCTCAATTTAATAAAAGGGCTAGATCTCACAGGGAAATTAAAATCCTTGTGCAAATAAACCTCCAAAGCAGAGCTGAGTTTTTTCGCATAGTCCATATATTTCAGAGGCAGATGCAACTCCAAGGACCAAAGTCTCACATTAAATGAATGGCTAACACGTGAAAGC
>NW_010549714.1:0-411 GCF_000687285.1 Phaethon lepturus
TGGGGAGTTTATTCTGCTCTCTGTCCCTGTCCTCCAGCTCAGGGGGCTGGATACCCTGAGGGTAACTGGTTGGGCTATTAAAGACAGAGGCAAAGAAGGCATTAAGTACCTCAGCCTTTTCCTCATCTTTGGTGACAATGTTGCCCCCCCCATATCCAATACGGGATGGAGATTCTCCTTGGCTCTCTTTTTGTTAATATATATTTGTAAAAACATTTTTTGTTATCCCTTATGACCATGGCCAGATTGAGTTCTAGCTGGGCTTTTGCCCTTCTAATTTTATCTCTGCTTGACCTAACGAGATCCTTGTACTCTTCCTCAGTTGCCTTCCCCTTCTTCCAAAGGTGGTAAACTCTCCTTTTTTTCCTGAGTCCCAGCAAAATCTCCCTGTTCAGCCAGGCCGGTCGCCTT
>NW_010549714.1:477-867 GCF_000687285.1 Phaethon lepturus
TGTGCCCTTTGGCGGTTCAGGACTGTCTCCCAAGGGACTCCCTCGGCCAGGGACCTGAACAGGCCCAAGTCTGCCCTCCACAAGCCCATGGTAACGATTTTGCTGACCTCCCCTCCTTACTTCACTAAGAATTGAGAATTCTATAATGTCATGGTGGCTAAGCCCAAGATAGCCTTCGACCACCACATCTCCCACCATCTCCTCTGGTCGAAACTCTGTCGAAGACTAAATTACATTGCCAAAGGAAGCCTGCAGCAACATCAAAGAGGAACACTTTTGGTGTGGGAGTGGGGGCAGGTTGTTTTGGTGGGTGTTACCAAGGAGCTTTTATTAATTAATGGTTTGGACGGGGAATGCCGCGGCGGGCTCCGACATTCTCACTACGCGATC
>NW_010549715.1:0-1906 GCF_000687285.1 Phaethon lepturus
TTTTTTTTTTTTTTTTTGGTCATTGAATAGTCTAATTATCTGATTTACCTCACGATCTTACAAGCACTTGTATCGGCGGAAGGGGAGCAGTGAACAATGTCAAAGGAGTGAGAGCTTGTTATGTTTATTATGCTGAAGGCAGAGACTGCTGTGTATGTCACTGTAAGAAAGTTTGTTCTTAAGCAGAGACTGTAATGTGAGTGTATGATGAGAGCCAATTTGGTCTGAGCAGGTGGGTGGAATATGCAAAGCAGTACGATAATTTGGATCATTGCGATATGTGGTGATTGCAGTTCACCAGCTATTTGAGCTCTAGTAGGAAGCGTGACAGAATTTTTAAGAGGAATTTCGGCAGGGGGGAAAGGCCATCCATTTGGTTTTCCAGTAATAATAGCGTAATCCTACGTCTGCATCACTTGGTGTACTTGTTGCTGTGTGCAAAGAGGTTTTGCAGATGGGGTATATGCAACGTAAAAATGTTAAACAGTTACTGGCTAGCATGCACAAAAGAAAGAGTAAGGCTTTAATGAACTGCTAGGCTAAGCATTCATCTGCTCACCACCCCTGCTAACACACCAGGCAGCCATGCAGACATCTCTCAGGAGGGAAAGGGTCAGCCTCTCCTGCTCAAAGTTGCTGAGTTGCTATATTCTGGCTCCCTGTTTTTTTTTATTTTAGGATCTTACACCTTTTCATGTTTGTGTTTTTCTCCTGAGTGCTTGTGCTACTAATGGTCCATGTCTCAAAAATATTACCTCTGCAGCTCTACCTTTCTTATCCTTGGCATGGCTCTACTCTGTAGTTTCTTACAACATAGCAGCTTTCTCAGAAGTCATAGCCAAGGTCATGCAGCTGCACTGTGTTCAGCATGGGCCTTGGATCCACACTGACAGCTGAAGCCATGGGAAAGGAGCAGGGGAAGGTTACAGGGAGAGAGTTTTTCTTCAGAAGGAAGACATCTGGAAAGGTCTCTGAGTGGCATGGGCTTTTAGGGGGGAGTACAGGTGCAGTGCGGAATATTTCATGGTGAATTAAGTGGGATGGATTCTGAAGGGCTTGAAAAGTGAAAACCCAAAGAGACCTTCTGACACGAGAGAGCTGGGCATTATAGTCAGGAATACACAAAGGAAGCCTGATGAAATGAAAAAAATAATTTGGAAAAATGGTGTGAACAGATGGAGGTAGAAGCATGTGACGCTTTTCTAGATGGACTTGACAGAAAGAAGCCTAACTTAGTTGATGGTGTGAAGTTTATGGATTGGGTGTTATTTTAACTGGACAGATAGAAATGAAAGACAATTATGGATGAAGTGTTAAAAATGTAGCTTGGATTATTCTTTTATATCATTGCTAAAGCAGGTATAGTGGGAGGAAGTCTGTGGCTGTGTCTGCATTGGGAAGCTGCTTTTCCTGTTTTTCAAGGGGGGAAAAATAGGTCATCAGTGGTGTAACTTTAGATTGTACTGTGTAGAAGCACATAGATTACTACCGCTATGAGCGGGATGGAAGGACTTGCTAGAAAAAATGCATATACTGGGACTGTGCAGGAGATTATGTTCCTTGGTACTGCAGAAAAAGAAGTAGGATCTATGTGGGGTTTTGTCAACTAGCACACCCTCAGAACATATTTCTAGTTATATACTGCCTGAAGGCACATGGAAATTCTGCCAGATGGATCCAAGGCTTGTGTGCTGTGAGTGTACAGTTTCCCTTTTTGGTGGGTTGGGCACCTTACAGTTGTAAAGGAAGGTACAGTCTGAGCAGTTTTCATTCCAGTGGACAATATACAAATCAGGTTGTAAAGAACTGATGAAGTAGAAAAGCAGCACGGACCTACTAGCATGAACCGTAACCACCAATGCAAGAGTTGGCAGAACATAAACTGCAAAAGGGCTTCCAGCAGGAA
>NW_010549715.1:1937-23384 GCF_000687285.1 Phaethon lepturus
AGCCTTGACAAAATCTAGCCCATGGTGTTCCTCCTCTCTCTGTTTTCATTACTGGTCTGCCAGGCTGCTGCTGGGTGGTCCTGGTGGTTTTAATACTGGAACTTGAACTGGGTCAAGGGGCTGTCTGTGTGTTGGGATTCATAAACTCTTGTGCTGGGTGCAGATTGTCTGTTGCTTCCTGTGATGGATGAGTGTTGGAGCCTATGTTTTAACTGCCTGTTGCTCAGGTTCCAATATTGACTCTGCAGTTTCATCACGTGGATTAAGTACATGATTTTCTTGGAAATTCACTGAAGAGTTTAATGACTACTTGCCTTATAATGCATTGCTTTAGAAGCTATAGGTTAACTTTTAGGCAGGGGTTTATCCCTCTCTGTTGCATAATTGAGATAATTTTTGAACAACATTCCTTTAGACATGAGTGATATACCTGCAAAATACCTTGAAAGGCAAATTGTCATCACACTGGGTCCCAGGTGCATGCAATTTGGGGGGAGCAATTACTAGCCCTGAAATATTTAAACAAGTGAGTCCCATCTTAGTAGCTGTGGCTAGTCAGGCAAAAGTATCTCAGTTCTTATTCAGAGTCTTTATAAATAGTGATTGAGGTCCAGGGCTTTGGCATTAACTGACTAATATAGATCACATCATTTGCACTACCTTTTTCAAATAGGGAATAAATGGTTTGCCAAGTCAATCCATATGTGAAAATACCATTTTATGTCATCTGTTTGTTTTCTTATTTAGCCAAAAAGTGTTACAGTATATTTTTTGAGAGGTCCACACTGAAAAATATATACTTAGTCCTCTTTGGTTGTATGTGGGGGTTATGTATGTGCATCTGTAATCCTGAAAACTTTCAGGTTTGTTAGCCTAGGCAATTAAATGAAAAATATAGAGCTTGATGGGCTGCCTGCAAGATTACAGAAGTTAGAAGTTTTGGATCCTGAGGTCGTCATAGTGAAGATGTGTGTTAGTGTTATGTTCTCTGCAGTAGTATTTTTACCATTATAAGACATTCTGTGGAATAGCGTAAGTCTGTATGGGAGCTGAGTGACAATGTGGAGCAGCCACTGTTTTCAGTGTGCACAACTGTGAGTAAACCTCAGACTCAAAATGTCAGGTTCATTTTTCCTGTGGATATTCTAACGAAAAGCTAACAGAGATGTGTTCATCAGAATGTCACATGCTTGGTTGGAATTTCTGCTATGAGTTCTGGAATGAAAGGGAAAGGAGGTGGATGGTTGGATGTGTTCATCCCTTTCTGACTGGATCAGCTGATCCTGGGGTTGATGATAGATAAAGCAAGAATCTGCCTAAACTTCTGTCTGCCGTGGCTTTTATCTCCCTGCCTTTGAGCTGCCAGACTTGTGCTTTGTCGAGATTTCTTTTAGTTCCAGATAAAGCATCTTGGATCTTCTGTTGCACAGCAAAGCACTCGCTGTTCTAGAAATCCACATGCGTGTGCTTCTCTTGGCCCTGAGGAGTAGTTCTGTGCAGGCAGTGTCTGCAGCAGGATGCACTTAGCAGCCTGTGTTAATGGGACTGACCTATTGACAGAATAAATTATCCATATGAACCTACAATGTGGAAAATGCACTGATGTTTTTAAAACGTGATGCGTTTAAAGGACAATTGTTAACTATATTCAGTGGTGTTGTTTTCATAAGCTGTCATGGCATCCTGATAATTTGACACCTCTACAACTTATTTATAAATACGTTTTGTGCACTTAGCTGTTTTCTGCAGCTGTCTGGAAGGTCCCCATTAGCAAAATGCTGTTTCCTGCTTCTGTCTTTATGACATCTAGAAAATGTAATTGCATTACATTACAAAGTGAAAAGCAAAAGCCATTTGTACAGCCTGATCATCATAGGTCATGAAACAAGCACAGCCTAATAAAGTGTTGGCATGAAAGGCGGCTTTTACTTTTCTCCCCTTGCTCCTCCATATGCTCATTTGTAGAATAGCAAAATATAAACAAGTACATTATTTAATCCTTGCCTCTGGCAGTCTTCTTTGTATGTCCTCTGTGCAGCTTTGGTTGAGAGAATATGAATCCCATGTCCCATTTTGACAGAGACTAGAATTTTCACATGATCATGCAATCCCTCTGATGCTCACCCAGCATCAAGCCTGTGTGACTTGCGGGATTTAGATTTTTCTGTCTTTCTGGAGATGTAGGAAAAGCATTAAAATGCAGATCTCAAAGTTCAGGGACTAAGCAGAGCGTATTGATCCCTTCCCATTCGCATACACATTTGATGCGAGAACACTGACCTAGAAGCACTAAGAATTAGTTTATTAGTTTTGACATTGGGATTTGTTAGCTGTAATTCAATTAGAAGCATGCTGATGGATGTGTTTTTATGCTGGGGCTAGTGGCTGCTTTAGGTTCAGAAACTTACAATTTTAGTTGGGAAATTGTTTTGTGCAATCTTGGGTAAGATTTGTATTGCTAGGCTAAAAGTGACATCATTCTTGATTTGGCTTTTAATAGATTCCTCTCTGTTTCCAATTATGTTTCTAATTAGAATAATGTCTTGTTTCCCATGACAGTTTAAAAATAATGCAAAGTCTGTAAAAGAGACGCTATCAAAATGATTGAATAATGTTTTCTTTTTAATTTGTTAGACTGAAACCTTTTTCCATCCTAATTGGATCTGTAGAGCCACTAGGCTACAGGAATAATTTCTGTATATACAGAAGGTTAAGGTGCAGTAGTTGCTAAGCTTGGGTCTGTTTCCACTCTTACCCCAGCACATGCCCCAGCCTTTAATGAGCTAGCTGTGCATATTCCCTTGCTAGCGGTAAGAGAGAACACCTCTCTTCCTTTGTGTATAACTCAGCTTTTCAGGTGTCAGATCAGCTGCTCTCTGTCTCACACTTTACTTCCCCAGCCAGGCAAATCACCTGCCTTTCACACCTGGGGTAGGTTTTTTTTCAACAGCAGTGTTTCTCCAGCCTCAAAGATGTTTTCCTGCTTTTCGAACTGAGATTTATGGCTCAAGGGATGGATGTCTGAATAACCTCCCCTGGGAGCATGAGAGTCCTAGTTGAGAACATAGTTGTAGTCTAGGAAAATCAAAAGCTGTCTGCAGTGGAAAGAATGCAGAAGAGGTCTGGAATTGGCGTTCAGTAGTTGCTGGAACCTGCTCTTTGAGGGAAAGACAGATCTAAACATGCCGTGGTTGTGCAAGGGGTTCAGGCAGTCTGGGATGGAGGCTGGATCTGAAGCTGTCTCTGTGGCTGCCAGCTCAGAAAGCTCTGGGGTCTTAGGTGCTGACTGCAGTGAACTTACCTCTCTATGCATAATTTAGCATGGCTGAGTGCAGCTACCACAAGAACTTGCCCATGGTTTTCTGGAGCATGACTTAAGTCAAGCCTCTGTCTGAAGTGTGCTGCTGCCATGTGTGTAATTACCTTTGGAGGTATGGGAGAAAGGTTGGGAGCTCAGGGATATGAAAAGGGATGGCATTCCCTTTCTGCTGAGTACCTCTGACTGTGCTGCAGTGATAGAGGAGGTTAGAACAGTGCTAAAGCTGTGATGCTTGCCAGAAAAATCTGTGATTGTAGGTAAATACATATTTGCAAGCTCAGAGTGGTGATGTGCTTTGTAGCATCAGACATGAGGCTGAGGGTACATGGCAAGTCATGCATTCTGACGGTCAGCCCCTGGAATGGGTTGACTGTCACAGAAGGTTCAGGTCTACAGCTATGGCTTTTGTAACAGCTCATTTTGTAATAATACTTCCTTTTTTTTTTAATAGGGTAACCAGTAAGCATGAGACAACAATTAATTATAGTAAAACCTGTTTGTATTTCTAGAAGACCCTTTGCTGTTAAATGGATCAGGAAATTCCTCTGGTTTAAAAAAAAAAAAGGCCCTGCAAAGCTTCCCTGCTGTATTCCTCCATTCTCCTCTCAAAACTGAACCGCATGTGATGCTTTTGAGGCAGGGCTTCTTCTCTGGCTTGATTTGCAGAGCAGCTGGCGTAGGTGAGGGATGCCAAGGTGCAGAGGTAGCGATGAGCAAAGGTAACAGGAGTGCTTTAGGGAGGCTTTGCAGCCAAATGTTTTCTAGTGTTGGACATCACCTCGGAGTACAAAAGCAGAATTTGAAGTGCTTTAATGGGCAGCAAAATAAACAGATAAGAGAAGACTTTTTCAAACAGTTTCAGAAGCTTTTCGTCACAAGATGTCCTTGAGCCTTGACCAGCATCAAAAAGAACTGGATATCCATTTGATAACAAGCCTCACAGTTCATACAATGAGATTAAAAAAATACTTACTTTTCTAGAGGTAAACAGCATTGGTCTGGATCATGAATCAGTTTCGGGCAGAGAAGAATTAAGAAAGTTTATCCATAATCAGCTTATTCTGTATCTGTCTGTGGCTGGACCTTTGCATCTTTCTTTGAAATGGGATATAAGACTAGATGGGACCTTTGATCTGATTTCTTATCTGGTATAGTTGTTAAAGCCCCTACTTTCAGCTTATGAGAGACTATTAGTATTTCAGTGCAGTGAAAAGGTCTTTCATGATTGAGGCAGGCCAGATATGCCTTGAAGAAAAGTTCAAGTTTCCTTAGCCTTTTTTGTCTATTCTTACCTTCAGGGTACACAGCATGGCCCAAACAGAGAAGAAAGGTGGGCTGCTCCGGAAATCTTCAGCCTCCAAGAAGCCACTGAAGGAGAAAGTTGTGTTGATGTATGATGAGATTTTCACGGTAAGGACTTGAGCATCTCTTCTTTCTAAGGTGTTGTGTTAAATTTTCTTGGTTTAGTATGTGCTGAGGGCTCTGCATGGTGGATCCTTTTCCCAAAGTAAGGACTGAACAGTTAAGGTGCACACTTCAGGCTCTGCTACTGACATGCAGAGCTCTGTATTCTGCTCTCTTCTTTAATGTCACCTTGTCCTGTTGTCTACCAGGACCATTTGTAATCTACAGGAAGTCACCGCTTTTCAAGTATTTCTCAAAAAATAATCCAGAAAATGAACAGAGAGATCCCAGTTGAGAGCTGTTTCTGTTTGTCCTTCTGTTTCTGGGAATCTGTGTAGACAGAATTCCATACTGTGAGACCCCTTGGTCATCCAGTGGGATTATCCTGACTCTGAGATACTCATGCAAATGATTTTCTTTAAATTCTGCCTGAATGATTTCTTCTTGCTTGCTCTCATGGCTGTTCCGTTTCCTTTCAGACAGAGGACCCCAGTAAATGTAACCCTAGGTTTTGGGAGGAGCTGTTTCTCATGAAGGTAACGAGAATTGAACATCCTCTGATTTGCCGCTGCTGTTCTGCCTACGAAGTGGCAGACTGTCAGTGCAAGGACTTGTGTTTCTAAGGTGTCAGTGGTTGTATAACATGCATGAACTGCTTCTTAACCTGACAGGTCAACTTGGAATATCTAGAAGGCAAGCTGGAGGCTCTGGATGGGGAAGAATTAATGAAGATAAAAGATAACATCAACTGCTTGTTTCAGCACTGCATCCAGGCACTGGGTGAGGAGCACCCAATCAGAGTGGTCAATGCATTACAGGTACCATGCTGAGAGATAGGGAATGCTCTCTTTTGCTTCTGATGAGGCAATATATTTGCTGCTGGTATCCAACATCTTGTGCTCATTTCTTTGCTTCTGAGGAGAGATGATGTCTACAGAGCAGTTGCTACTTATTGTCTGTGGGGGTTACAAACATTCATAGTCTCTTTAGTCTTTGAAGAACAATAGCTTGTTTCAGAATTCAGGAGGATCTGGTGATGCAGGATGAAGCGGATGGCAATGGTGGGGACGAGGGGCTTGTTCACACTGCAGGCTGTCAGTTTTGGGGCTCAAGAGTACTCTGTTGTAGCTTTGTCTGTATTCTACTTTCTCCTGTTCTCCCTCATTTCATCCTTCTTTTTTAAATTTCCATATGGATTGAAAATGAAATAAAGCTCTTGAGAAGTTAGTGTGAAATTTATAGAGGGGACTGTCCCTGCTGGACATTTCCTAATTGGAAGCTGTGAAGAATTGTTACCCAAAATTAATAGCCATCTTCCTGCAGATTGCTCCTTACCAAAGCAATGCTGTCCCATGTCTTGTGTGGGAGACTCCCCTCCTCAGTCTTGATGTTTGATGTTATTAGGTCATAGCCTGATTCTTACACTTTAGTGAATGTGTTTGCTTCTCTCTGCAGTAGGAATACAGGATATGAATTTCAGATTTGGAGAAGTCGGCTGTAGGAGACATTAGACAGGCAGTAAGCTGGGAAAAGTTGATTTAATACAAAATATTTACACCTCTGACATATAATCTTGCATTTTTTTATTATTATTCTTTTTTTAATTAGTTTGAAAGGATGTTACTAAATATTTTAGTTATAGCTACGTAGATAGTCTAGCCCATTCCTGAAGTCCCAAGCTTGTATTCAGGCTCTTGGCAAATGTTAGGCCAGGACTCAGGTCTAGAATCCTGTGAGTTTAAATAGGAACCAGGTAACACATCCTGAGCTTGAGTTGGGAGTGCATTCCCTTAATCCGACTGTGTTCATGTGGAAAGTGTGAAACCAAAACTTACTTAAACAATCTTTTCTTGAGAATGACCATGGTGACTGAGGGTTTGTTGAGCCTGGTACCCCCTCTCTGACAGTAATGAAAGTATCCTTTTGCTTCTGTATGGTTCTGGAGGTCTCCTGGTTCCTTGAGGTCTGCTTGTCTCCAGTTTTACATCTTCTGAAGCTAATTACTTCTCACAGGTGAATTTAACCACCACAGTTTTAAACTCCAGCTTATGTTCCTGCTCATTTCCCTCTTCACAGACCTGAAAGGTGTCTGATGATGTCACCATAGACATTTCCCTGTATTGGGGCAAATGTCTCATTTGTCATCCATAAATTTTCCAGAGTGTCTGCAGGAATTGTGGTGTGCTGATACCTGTATGTTAGCAGTGATCTCCAAGAACAGTATGAATCTGTAATCCAGTGCCTGCAACAGGAAACATGAAGGACATTATGTTAAGTGGGAAAGTTCTTAGAACCCCTGAAGCAGTCAGGAAAACTTAGGCTGCCCAGTACCCGTGCAGGCATTTTTTCCTCTGGTGGGTTTTTTGGGGTTTTTTTTGTTTTTTTGACAAAGAGACAGTTTGTTGGTCAGACTTGGTAGAGCAGTGTGGTAACCAAACAGAAATTTGTGCTCTCTATAGGAGAAGCATCTGTTGTTTGGACAGGCATAATGTGATAAACTATGTTGTATGGATTTGTGTGTGGCATGCTTGAAATAAGAAATTAATCTGGAAAGCTAAGGCACACCTGTCCATGTATTGGACACTGCTTCTGCCTTGCAGTTTTGTGATTAATGTTTTTGGCCTTAAAGCCACACTTAGCTATTTTCCAAAGATCGTTGGTCTGGTCCTGTCTGGTACAAACTGTGTCTGGACAGAAGAAACAGTAATATTACCTTTCTTCAGAGTGCTATGAAATGAAGGGTGAACAAACAGGAAAAATATGGACAAATATATTCTTCTCTAGGTGGTTGGTTGGGTTTTTTTGAGTTCTCAGTATCCAGGATCCTCCTTGGAAACAACAGAGGTTAAGGAAAGATCAGACAAAATGTATGGTTTCCAGGCTGGTGGTATTCATTTAAATTAGTTGTGCTTTGCCAGTGCTAGGAGGGGGTTTTAGGGCAGTTTTTGCTGTTGAGTTGCCTTCCATCTTACTCTCTGATTTTTTTTCCCTTTGCAGACGTTGTGTGCGTTGATTCGGGGTGTCCATCAGAAGAACAAATCCACCTCTGGGTTTGACATCATCAACATGCTCGTGGGTTTTGATAAGGCAGAGCTATGTATGAAGGTGAGGCCCCGGCAATGTAGTGAAAAAGTTTGCACAGCACCCATGTTGCAGGGGCAGGGATTTGTAGACAGGTGTGTCTACCAGGGTGCAGTATTTGGGAGGAATATTCCAGCCACTTATTAAAAACATCTGTCCTGAAGTTTACCTGCTACTGGCACAAAGACACCTGAGCTCCCTGTGTTTGTTAGTAATGTAACAGAGCACTTTTATTTCTTTTCCTTTAGTTCCATGCTGTGCAGTTACTATGGCTAAGAAATCTTAAGGACAGAAAAGGCCGTCACAGGGCATTAGTACTTAGTATTGAACCTTATACCTTGTGCTTAATTTTTAGCTGATAGTCATATTCTGTGTTCTCATGTTTCCATCAGCGCATGTACCATTTTAAACTTATTTGATGCTCTTCACTGTAAAGATGCGGAGTTTTTGGAAATGACAAAATAATTGGTGATAAAGCTGAATTCCTTCTGTATCTTTCATCTCTCTACAAATAGTAGTACATTTGGGGAAAATATTAAGTAGTAACTTGCCTATCAGAACTACATCTTTCCTGTAAGAATAACCGTATTACCTGTAACTTAGTATTTGGAAAAAATATTTATGAATATTTGTCAAACAGCTGTATAGTATCTATTCTTAATCATAATTAATATATGTGCTATTAAATTGGAGGTGTGCTGCTTACAAAAAATCTTATGGTGCCTATAAGTGAAATGGAATATTGCAAAAAGAAAGCACTGATATTACCGTCTTGCAAATAAAAAGGAAGATCTTGTAAAGCTAGGAATTATTTTGTGAATAAAATCTATTGTTATACATATACAAAAATGTCCCACGGATCTAGAGAAAACTCCTGGAAAATGATCATGATGTTATGCCTGTCGTCATTAAAATGTAGTGAACACAAAACAATGTTGAGAACCAATAATGTGAACATGGCCTGTGTAATAGTAGTAATGGCTCAATTATTGATTCTGGAATAATATTGCTTTATATTGGTGCTCTTGTATATGAATCTCCTAAAAAGCTTTTTATAACAAACATTTCAAATAATTCTCAATATTACTTTTAAATAATGTAATTGTTCTTCTTTAGAATCTGATGGAGAGCTTGGACTCGCTCCTCTGTGCAGAAGGTTCTGAAAGCCTCAAAAGTTTGTGTCTGAAGCTACTTCTCTGCTTGGTGACGGTAAATAAATACTAGCTGTATAACTTAAAGGCTTATATGACCCAGATCTTGAGGGATAGAACTGTCTCAAAACCTGAGCAGAATGCAGCAGTTAGAAGCTTAAGAAGGGTGAAAGAAATTGTGAATGAGAACAAGGGTCAGCCCAGAATATGCATTGTGGCTCTAGCCACGTTGCCAATACAGACTAGCAGACTGTTTTCACCTCATTAGATAGCTGCCAACTGGGGCAACAGGAGAGAGATACAGGAGGAAGTGTCAATTGGATTCACGGTTGGTTTTGGTGTGTTGTGGTTGTGTGGTTTTTTTTTGTTTTTTTTTTTGTTAGGGAAAAGATATTTAAGAAGTCTCAGATAAATGGAAAGGGAGCAGAGGAGAGGAGTTGAGGAAAGGCAGGAAGTGTGGAGTAGACAAGAGTGGTGAGGATGTGAAAGAATGAGGAAGTTGGAACAAGTGGCATCTCTTGGAGATGGACAAGTGTGAACTATTTTGGCTGTGATAAGAGGTAATTGAGTGTGGGGGAGGTCTTCACTGCCCTGTTCGTGATGGCAAAGTGCTCAGTGGAGCATATGGACACTGTTGTTTTTCACTCTGCCTCCAGTGTAGCAGTCTGCTTCAGCTGCTGATGGCTGTTATCGTGTAGTTGTGTAAAATACCAATCTGTAGAGGAAAGGGGGAGCTCTTAGTATGTGGGTCATGCTTCTTGCCAGAGAGAGGGCTGGAAGGCAGGACAGATTTCTTTTACTTCATGTCTAGCTCTACTGCTACTCACACCTTGACTTGCTGACTAAGTGTGAGAGTCTGGATAAATGTGTCCATCTGGTAGTAGAACTCTTCTGTTCCCAGTTTGTGCCAGAGGCAGCTACAGCATCATGGGAGGCTTCAGATGGGATTTTAAAACTTGTGTTTGTACTCAGGTGACAGATAACATTAGCCAGAACACCATCCTGGAGTATGTGATGATTAACAGCATATTTGAAGCTATTTTACAGGTAAGGGTTTTTCCTTCTACTGCAGGGGCTCTTTTTCTATAGTGAGAACTTTCAGTCATATTTTTGCTTTTCAGCTTTTTCAGTGCAGCATAGATAACTGGCACTGTGTGTTGCTTCCATTCACAGCTCAGTCATACATATTTTTTAAATGTTGTCTCCTCCTTACTCTAATCTGTTTTTAGTCACTACTGAGTATTTTAAGTATTTTCAACTGAGACATTTGTGCATAGATAGAAGCTGAATAGATTTCTGGACTAATTCATAGAGAATTCATGTGCCTTTTTCAAAAGGCAGTCTGGATATACTGATTTTTTTTTCTGCTCTTTGATAAACTATACTTTTTAGAGTGGAACTGAGCTTGGGGAAAACCAGAACACTTGCACAGAAATTGTTGGCGATGCACTGAGATACTGTCTAGTGCTGTTGAGAAGTATATTTGCACTTTATGACCCGAAAGCCCGTGTGCATTCTCTCTGGGATAAATAAGCTTCTCTGTGTGCAGAACTTCTTGGACGCACCGACATTCCCTCAACCTTAAATATCTTCACAGAATCACTAGGTTGGAAAGGACCTTCAAGATCATCAAGTCCAACCATTAATCCAGCACCACCATGTCCCCTAAACCATGTCCTGAAGTGCCACATCCACACGTTTTTTGAACACTTCCAGAGATGGTGACTCCACCACCTCACTGGGCAGCCTGTTCCAATGCCCGACCACCCTCTCAGTGAAGAAATTTTTCCTAATATCCAATCTAAACCTCCTCTGGCGTAACTTGAGTCCATTTCCTCTTGTCCTATCACTAGTTACTTGGGAGAAGAGGCCAACACCCTCGTCGCCACAACCCCCTTTCAGGTAGTTGTAGAGAGCGATAAGGTCTCCCCTCAGCCTCCTCTTCTCCAGACTAAACAACCCCAGTTCCCTCAGCCGCTTCTTCTTTCAGCTAGGACATAATTTGCTCTTACGCATACATTTCAGGGCCATGCACTATCTGAGTGTGCCTGCAAGCTTCCTGAAGCAGGCCTGAACATAACGGTGTGATTATTTATTCCAGATCCTGTCCAGCCCACTTAGTCGCAGGGAACACGGCTATGATGCTGTTGTCCTTCTTGCCTTGCTGGTCAACTACAGAAAATATGAGGTAGGTATTCTTCTAGGTAACAGAAACATCATTTCTCTCTGCTTTATCAATTTACACTGGCCTCTGGATTATGAAGGCAGGCTACAGTACAGTTTTTAGCAGTACACACTATAACATTTATCAGGGTATCAGCTACAGAAGTTTTGCAAGGGAGTCATATTGTGCTAACTGTATCTATTTCTGATGTATGTGTATAATCAAATGTGTATGATATTCATACAGTTCGTCTTGTGCAAGCATGAAAGAAACTACCTAGGGGATTTGCATTTCCTTCATGAAAGTATTCTAAGGAAGGTCCTTTTGGAAGAGTTACTGTTGTGCTGAACTTGCATGTTTGCCTCTGTGTGTGTGACTGCAGTTATACAAATCTCCAAAGTAAAATGAGCTGTCAGTCATCTTGGGCTTCAGACCAAATTTGTGATTCTGAACCTGACTAGCAGACTGAAAGAGCACAGATCCCCAGAAGAGAAGGTGAAGCTGTGCCCAAAGAATGAACTGAAAAATCACAGCTAGTATTTCCAAGAGAAGTCTGTCTCTGTCTGTTTGACTGATTCTTCTCTGAGAAACTTTATTCATCTTCCTTTTTTTAAACTGGTTGTGCTACTTTGTGGTGTATTCACATTTCTTTTTCTGTTATTCATTGGCTTGAAAAAGAAACATTTCAAATGTCAAAAAAAAAAATCTCATGTTGGCTTTTCTTTGCATGAGGCATGATACTTTAATGATCAATCTTATTTTTTTCCATAATTAGGAATATCTTAATATACTTAGATTGGCAAAAAATGGGAAAGTGATGGAATACCCTCTCCTCAGTGGAATTACTGGGAAGGGGCAGGCTAAAACCTACCTGGTTTTGTAATAGATATTGTTTTAAATTATGAATAGGCCTAGAGAATAGGCAAAGACAGGAGCTACACTTAGTGTCAAAGTAATCCCTGTTAATTTCTCATTCCTGTGAATATTGTCAGAATCATGAATTACAGGTTCTGTTCAGCAATCTATGGTAGCGTGGAACAAGAACATGGAGTTTGGTATCACTGTAGGGCCATGAGGGGAAAACTGTTGGGAATGATATAGGTAGGGTTACTGATGAGGGCAGACTGGAAAGACCAGAGGTCTCATTGCAGCATTCAGGTCAAAGGATGGAGAGCTGTGTAGCCCCATCCCTGTATACTGTAGTTTATGTCCTTAGTACAGTAGTGCTGTGCGTACATAAAACTTGTCCTCTGCTGTTTGCAGTAACTTTATGTAGAGTATGGAGTTGGGGTCGAGTGCTTTGGAAAGCGTCTTAGGTGTCTTCAAATCGGGCATGCAAAAGAAATTGTGCTGATGTTTAAAAAGTACAATCCAACTTGAGGCAGACATGGAGCAAGCTTGCGTAGTTCATCTGGCAAGGCTGAAAGCAACTTGAAGAATGTTTTTTATATGATGGCTGCCTGACACTCCCCTTTGTAAGCAGGGCTACAAGCAAAGCCTGTAGTAATGCAGTCATCATCTTTGTCTTTGAGTAGCTGCTTTCATTTGCTGTTGTTTGGCCCTTAGAGTCAGGTTGGTTGCCTGGTTGTCAGTGTATTGTAGCATACTTTCATGCCTCAGATCCTTTGGAGTTCTCTTTTTAGTTAACTGTGCTGTAGTTGAAAGGTTCTCTTTTGTTCTGAACTTCATTGGTTGCTAAATTGTGCTTTCAGCTGCTTAAGAAGATCTAATTAGGCTGAAAATTCATTAGCTGATTATGATTTTGTGTCTCTTTAATGTGAATACCAGTGTGTTTTGCACCAGGATGTTCTTTCATATTTTTGGGATGTGAATTTTGTAGTGTCCTGTCAAATTCCCTGGGGAATATCTGTCCACATTTTCATTATCAGTGTAGCTGAGATCTTGGCTTGCTCATTAACTTCTGTTTTAGGGGTAAAAATGATTTATATGTCTTTACATGGAACCTTTAAAGGGATGTCCCTGATCTGAAACCTAATAATTTTCAAAAGTTGTTCCAAATATATACTTACTCAAGTCTTCAGCTGTATCTTCTGTTTTTTTTTTTAAATCCTAGTCCTGATTTCAGAGAATATATTTTTACCTTGATACTGTGTGAGAGAAACTGTTGTGGTTTAACCTGGCAGGTAGGTGAAACAACCACACAGCTGTTTGCTCACCCCAGCAAGATGGGGAAGAGAATCTGAAAAAAAAGGTAAAACTGGCAAGTTGAGACAAAGACAGTTTAACAGGACAGAAGAAAGAATATACAACACAAGTGGGGCACAGTTGCTCACCACCCGCTGACCGATGCCCAGTTAGTTCCTGAGCCGCAGCACCTCCCCAGCCAACTCCCCCAGTTTATATACTGAGCATGATGCCATATGGTATGGAATATCCCCCTGGCCAGCCAGGTCAGCTGTCCTGGCTGTGCCCCCTCCCAGCTTCCCGGGCACCCCCCGCCCGCTCGCTGGCAGGGCAGCATGAGAAGCTGAACAGTCCTTGACTGCTCAGCAACAAGTGAAAGCATCAGTACATTATCAACAGTATTTTCATCCCAAATCCAGAATACAGCACTATACCAGCCATCAGGAAGAAAATTAACTCTATCCTAGCTGAAACCAGGACAGAAACATATAAAAGTAACTAAAGAATTGACTATATCAGGAAAATGGTGAAGCTAAGTGTACATAAAAGGCTGCCAGACAGAAAATGCTGTGAGGAAGAGTGAGTATTTGATCACTTTCTTGGTGTTTTAAGGGGTGGCTGCTAAAATAGCAAGTTAAAATATAAAATTAGGTAGCGACTTTTAAATAGTTAGATTCCTTGATAACATCTAGGTGGAAATTTCTTTGCCTCATATGCAACCTGCTAGAACTGCATACTGTGTCTTTTGCTAGGCAGAGCTGAAAGAAATTAGTTAAAATGTGGGGTTTTTCCTTTTGTGTGCTTGTCTGGCAACATACAGTGTATCTGACAGCCCTTCATGTCTGGTTAGGTGCACTTGCCTCTCCTTGATACAGTCAACTACAGGTGCTGAAGCGACACGTATCAACATTGAAGAGTCATAAAAATTAATCTTTTTTTTATTTCTGGAAAAAAAAAAAAAAGATTTCACACAACTGAAGTTATTTTAAATGAATGTCTTTAACAAAAAGAGAAATTACGGAAGCTCCAATTCCATGCAAGATGACCTGCCGGCAGAGGAGATGGCCTCATCACGGTTGGCAACTCAACAGCTTTAGCTGCTGAATCATCCCTAATGTGTTCAGAGAAAAGTCTTGTGAGGGGTAATCAAGTGGACTCTGGCCTTTGTTTGTGTTACAGATGTGAAGATAAGTTAAACACCTAACTATGGATTATACATGGTTAGCTTGGGGTTTTTTTTTGTTTCTTTTCCTACCAAAAAATTGTCTCCCACAGATTTGTGTTGGAGGCAGAGGTACATTTGGGGGCATGGAGGAGATCTCACTCCTTCTGCCAGACCTGTGTGTTTCTACTTACAATACTCACTTTGTATGGCATGTCTCACCTGGGGAGTGCTTTAAAAATTACCCGGTAATGATCTCCCCACAACTTTCATCTTCATTTCTATGAGATTGTTGGCGTCTAATGGTGGGTAGTTCATGGAGGACATCTTGAGTATTCCCAGGTTCCAGGAGTTTGTGTCTGTACCTTGTCACTGACAAGAAGACCTTAATGCTGTAGTGTTTGTTATCTGACAGCAGTGACAGAAAAAGACCTGTGTTCTCTGAAGAGCTAAGAATCATATTTTTGAGTTCTTTGTGGAGGCAAAAGCTGTTTCTAAGGTTGTGTAACCGCTTCATTGACACACTTGAAGTTTTCAAAATGCTTATCATCCACTTTTCAAGGCTGTTGCATGTTTCTGCATGTTCTGGAGTGACAGGTGTAATTTAGACTTTTAGAACTCTTGCTGTGATTCCCAGTGAGAGGGGAACTGACCTCTGAAACACCAGGACTAGAATAGGGAAGCAGGTAGGGAGTATAGGGTGGGTTTAGGGTTGCTTGTATGACTTGCCAGTTGCTGATGTTCATCGTAGATGTGTGGACTAATGCTTATAGACAATAACTAGACCCGTTGGCTCTCAAGGAATGGCAGGAGCAAACTGCACACCCTGTGGGTGCCACAGGAGATAATCTCATCACGCTGGTACACGGACACTGAAAGGCACTAAAAACTCTCTTGTCCCATATAGAGTAATACGGTGTGTGGATTACACTAATTAGTCATCTGCCTGCTGCTTAAGGAGTTAAGGGAGCCTAGAGGAGGCATGGGATGTCTCAGGGGAATGGGATACTTCAGACAGGAATTATTAAACAGACTTCTGCAGATACGGAAATGACATTTGAAAAGATAGAGAGCAGAGGTCTGTAGCAGGCTAGGCCATCTTCATGACCCTATCAGCCATGCACTGGTGACCTCTTGCTGCCAAGAGGCAGGAGACACGGACCATGCATCTTGGAAGTGTGAAGAATTGTTCATAGGCTGGAGACGACGATGAACCTGCTTCCCCCTCCCTTTCTGTGATGGGATGGAGTGTATGACTAGGTCTCAGGGCACTCTGGTGGCATTGGTCAGTGTAGTATCTCCCAGTTTGCTTATTCCCTGATCTGGGAATTTGGATAACCCTGCAGCCTCTAATCCAGCATAGCTGTGCTGCCCATTGCCTGGAAAAGCCTCGTCACTTTTGGTCATGAATCACACGCTAGCCTCTCTTCTGTGCGTGAGCTGTGGTGTGGAGAGTTTCTCCTTATATAAGGAGGAGAGCAAGAGGGTGACTGAAATTAGCAAAACCAAGATATATTTAGAAGAATGGATTTTAATCTATTTAATTATGAATTTGTGAAGCTTGCTTCTGCTTTACTTACACTGACTAAATTTAGTTTCTGAAGGGGAGCGTGGTTGTACAGAGAGGAGCATATATTGGTACTCAGTAGGAGCCTCTACTCCAGCCTTGAGGAAATGTCTTTGCATGCTTCGTGCACAGATGGGTTTGTGTGAGTTTTCTGTCTTTTTGTGAGACAGCAGACAGGGCTGCGTGCTGCTGGAGGCAGGCTGACAGACTGACTGAGTTTGGGCTGTTCAAAAAGAAAGCCTGATCCTCCCAAAGCACCAAACAATTGTGAAAATGGTGTTTTCTGATCAGCCTTATTTTTAACTTGCTGTCAAGCCATGGGCAAATGAGTCGGATAACTGTGTAACTTGTAGGGCTGCATCTGATGCATGCTTTGGGCTTTATTCTTCCCATCCACTTTGGACTTACTACATAGACAGAGCCTTTTCTTCTCTGGCCTGGTTCCCAGTCAACTTTGTTAGTTTTGCACTGACATATATAAACCAGGAAAAAACCAAATGTACATTACTAATTTAAAATGCTTCCTAAATTATTAGGACTTACCTTTATAGATGGAGCCTGTGTGCTTTGTTCAGCTAAGTTCAAGGAATTCATATTCTCCAGAGACGTCTAGCGCTCAGTGGTGTAAACTATTCAAGTGTTGAGCTCTAACCCAGCAGCAGATGAGTCTATAACATTGTCATGCCTTCCTGGGTCCTCCTTCCTTTAAGGAATCTTTGCAAGGTGTTGCAAAAGGGAGATAGCAGAATGCTAATGTTCAGTCCCAGCTTTACTGCTTGTTCCTGCTGCATAACAGTGTGTGTGTCACAGATAACAGGCTTGCAGGACAACTGCTCCACTTTCAAGACTGACAGATGAGCTAGCAGAGGAGCAGAAACTCCCTCTCAATAAAATCAGTAGACTGCCTGGCTGAGCCAGTAAAGAGAAGGTGTCCCAGGCATAGCGGCCTTAGCATGTGCTGTGACTCCGGTTTCTTTGTGTGTATTCTGCTTTGTGGGACAGGAGTGATATTCTTCCCAGGTGGTTGAGTAAACTTGGAAAGATAAGAGTGTGTTTTTCCTGAAGGCTGAACTTAAAACCATTTTTCTTTTTTCTTTCTCCCCCCACCCTGAGCAGTCAGTGAATCCCTACATTGTGAAGCTCTCCATCGTAGATGATGAGGCCACACTCAATGTGAGTATTTGACTTGATTCCTCTGTGCGACTGGGGATGCTCTTTCACACGTGGTGTTAGTGTAATGAATGCAATCATGGTGTCTGGTACAAAGAAGGTCTAGGAACACTGCTGCTATAAAGAACACCAGTAGAACGGGTCTCTGCCCTAACTGCACTCTTGCAATAGGTTAGGCAGCTCATGATTTGGACAGTTTGACCACCAGTTAAATGGTGGGGGTTGTTAAAAAACTAGTAGCAAGGAACATGCTAAAGTTGATCTGTTACATGTTTATGAACTATCTGTACACTTTTTCCTGTCACTTGTCAAAGAGGCATAACATAGCTTATACCAAAGATCTCATTTCCAGTGCTGTGTCATCCAATTTTACCAGTCCACAAGCCAATTCTTGTAGTTCAGTGGAAGCTTGTACCTGAGTCAAGAGTGCTGCAATGTATTTTGAGTTGTAGCTACTGCCTAAGTTTTGTATCCAGGCCTGGATAGAAAGTGGAAGGATGCTCTGAGCTATGTGAGCTCTGGACTTAGAAGCTGTTCTTCAGGCATGGAGTAAAAACCAAGCTCTATGCTAACTAAAGGGTGAGAATGATTATTCTGAGTTAATTGAATTATCTTGACAGAAAGGATGATTAGTAGCTTGTGGAATGGTGGAGGCTGTTTGCAAGAAGTGAAAAGGTTACTAGTGTTTATGGCCTTGGTTTTGAATTTTTGGATGTCTTTCCTCTGACACCAGCTTCCTTCTGAAGTTCTTGCTGGTTTACTGAGGCTTCTTGAATGAATAAGCTCTGTCTGGAGGTTCAAGGAGAGTTAATGTTCTCTGAACTTAGTAATTAGATATTCAACTTTAAATTTTGGTAATTTTGATTTTTGGATGATTTTTTTGTTGTACCATAGCATGTCTTAATAGTTCAGACATCTTCAGAGGAAATTTTTCATAGCATGCTAGGTTATCTGGGGTGGGGCAGCACTGTTGCTTGTGTTCAGTGTGTGTTTTGCTGCATTGAGATTTGTAAAGATTTTTAATGCTTTTTTTTCAGGGAATGGGACTTGTAATTGCCCAGGCTTTATCAGAATATAACAGGTAAAACCTAATTGTCTCTTATTTTCCAGTGCGTGATAGCTGCTGTACATTTCCATGAACTTTTTTTTGTGTGTTAAAGCACTTATTTATCACCTAACAGCCCTGATGCACCTGGAGAGGCAGGGAATAGTATTATGTTTTTAGGTACTTCAGCTCAGTTGTTGCTGTCATTGCAACTGTAAATGCATCTGTACCAGCTGTGCTGATGTGCTTCAGGAGAGATCTTGCTGTAGGGGAAGGTATCTATTGTATGTTTTTTACTATCATGACTTTACCTCTGTATGAACCCTGTGTAAAATCTTAGTCCTAAGTGAAAAGATAAATGATTTGCTGAGTACTTCTCTGTTAGAAAATGAATTTAACTGAAACGTGATCTAAAACAAACAAATGTATCCAGGATTATCCACTTGCCAGATCAGAGATGATTAGGGGATGTATGCTTTTGGAAAATGGTGGAAAGCATTAACTGCTTCTGAAGAAAGAGCCAGAAAGCCAGCAGTAGGGGTGGCATGTTCCCAGGCTCTGTTTCATAAACAGCACAAAATGTATACATTTTCCTAAGAAGAAAGTGCTTCAGAAAAAGTTGGAAACTTGCAGCAATTTCACCTGAGAGACCCAAGACTTTTTTGTGCAGTAGGATTCTGAAGGTATCCAGAAAAATGTTTTCATTCCTTTGAAGGTCTACTATTACAGATACGCAGATGACTTGCAAGATCAGCAAATCATGGAAATGTGTTTAACAGAGTAAATTATTAAAGTAAAGCAGAAAAAACTTCACCCACCCAACTTCCTTCATTCTGACAGAAGCTGTCTCGGACTATGGCCTGTTTTGCTTAAATCTTTCTTTCCCCCTCCCCCAAAACATATAGAATTGTTTTCTTTGCATTGTGTGTGATGAGATTCCTGTATGAAAGACGCAATAAATAGCCACATAAGCTTTTGAATGCCAAATGAAGCAACTTGGCTTAAATCTGAGGTACCCAACGTATTTGCTGACTTCACTTCAGTTCCGGCGTCTTCACTTACTCCAGGAACGTGGGATCAGGCCATGAACAATAACGGTTCCCATGGTTTCTGCTGGCCAAAGGGTGATCAACTCTGGTTTAGTCTGTAGCCGATGATGATTGAAATGAAACCGTTCTGTGATTACTGACTGTGTATGTTCATGGTTCGTTACTGTTTTGCCAGTGCAGGACAAAAGTTCCGAAATCACTTGGTCTCTTTCCTTCAGCATTAGCCCAGACGGGATGTATCCTCTGTAACAGCACAGCCATTGTTCAGCCTCACGTCTGTCAGCAACCCCACTTCAACTCTACACAATTTACATATATTTTAATACCCTTTGCATCTCTTTTTGTGAGTCCTTGAAAAAGGCTTGTGAATGCTGATGTTTTCTCCATCCTGTATCCTTATCAGATAAGACTGTCTCATAGGGATTTAGATAAAATATCTCTAGTTCCATTTCTAACCCTGAAGCTTCACCCTTATTCCTTTTTGTTCAGGCAATACAAAGATAAGGAAGAGGAGCACCAGAGTGGTTTCTTCTCAGCCCTAACTAATATGGTAAGCAAGGAAGCAGTGTTTTTCTAGTCTTAAAATAGGTACCTTCATGGAAGCTCAGCAGGAGGGTGTTTCCAAAAACTGTGAGTTTGGAATGTGGGTTCTGGAGGAGGAGCTGTATTGATCCGATCCAAACCAAATACAACTGAAGTGGCTGTATTCTGAGAAGCATGTTGTCTGGCTTGGAAGACTCTTTCAAAGGATGAGATCTCTGTTCTGGTGTTGATAATTGAAATTGTTTTTCTTCATCTTCTTCATTCTAGTTGACTTTATTTTAAAAATCACAATTACTTGTTGGACACTTTTAAACACCTACTTATTTTTAAAAACAAGTTGCTGCTCTGCTGATGTAGCCTAAAACAGAGAAGCTGAATACTTTTGTGGCAAAGTCTAGACAAACTCCTCCTATGCAATGCTCTTTCTTTCCGTAGGTGGGCAGCATGTTCATAGCAGATGCTGATGAGAAGATCTCGGTCCAGTAAGTGCACAGCTGTTAGTTACACAATGAATGGCAACTCACTACACTGGTCAACGGGATCCGCTCCATCGCGGAGCTGTTCTAATGTAGCAAAGCAAACTAGAGAGACAAATTCTCTTGTAACTAAAATGATACCACACCCCTGCAAACAATGGATTCTCACTTAAGTGAGAAGGGTGCAGCAGGACGAGCCACAGCTGAATTGCTTGTAATGAAGTGTATAAAAAAGTCCCTGTGGTTTTTGAGGCAATTCTAACATATGATAGGCATGTTGGAGTGGCATATGGGAACTGATGGTTTGTGCACTCTTGTCCCCAGCAAATTGTTTTCTAAATCAAGGGGGCAAGTGATAAATATGAGGGTTTGTCTGTAGGAACCTCTGCCCTTAAAAGAAAGGACTTTAACGGGAAAACACTATTTGAGCAACAAGGGAGCCCTGCAGCAGGAAGGGACCAAAAACTGTAGTTGGGCTCTAAAAATAGCTATTTTTATGGATTACTAAGTACTACTAATAATTGGAAGAACAACTGGATTGCAGAGGCAGAGTTTTATATATTTGAAAAAAAATTTTCTTCTTTTAGATGGGCCATGCTTCTGAAAAACTTTACTCTTGGGATTCTCATCGGGTGTTAGCCCTTAACTAACTGTGCTTTTGTCTGTATCCTTTCCTCAGAACAAATGAAGCAATCCTTCTGGCCCTCTATGAAGCTGTTCATTTAAACCGGAATTTCATCACAGTCCTGGCACAAGTGAGTTCCAGTGTGATGTTTTCCCATTTCTTTGTAGTGGATGTCTTTGAAGTTAGAGAGTCAGAAATGGAATTTGTGAAAAGATAAGTTGTTTTTTGTTGGGTTTTTTTTTTTACTCCTGCATACTTGTCATAGGTATAGACGAGCAAGATCAGAAGCAGGCCAGGCTTCTGGGTTTATTACACTTTTAGGAAATACTTCCTGCCTTGACAGAAAATGAGTAAAGTTTTGAGGGCAGAGCTCATGTTGGAATGAGCCATTTTTCCCACTGAATGGGAAGGGCTGCGTGGAGTGCCTTCTGTGCCCTATTGATCCTGCCTTTAGGAGGAGGCTGGAGTGAGTGGTCTGGTGGGGGTAAGATTGCTGCAGCTATCAGAGCAATTCATGCTCTTGTTAAGTTAGAATTGAGGGAAAGA
>NW_010549715.1:23415-46477 GCF_000687285.1 Phaethon lepturus
AGGCTGATCCAGCCCCAAAGCTGGATGAATTGTCCTGTCTGGGTGTGCACAGACTGCATGTTGTGGTCTGTTTGGGTATCCTTTGCTTAGGGACTAATTGACATCTGACAAACTGTTGTTTCAAATACTATTTTGTGTTCAAACTTCCTTGGAGACCAACCCCTTTTGCCTGGGAGACTGTTGCGAGAGCATAGCACTCTTCCTTGTGCTGTTTATGGTGAAGAAACAGCCATGGCAGCTTTCTGAGAAGCAGTGGGCTGTTCCATAGCCCTGATCACAAACCTCTATATGCTTTTCTAAACACTGTGTGAGTTTGCAAAGGTGGTTATTGCTGGGAGGCAGATCACGAATCTGATCCGGTGATTGTGCTGTGTGGCTGGCTGGAAGGACAGCCTGATGTGTTTAGGAAAACTTTCAGGTTTAGGCTTTTAATTTTGATTTGTAAGTACTGCTGTAATCTGTGAGAAAAACGACATCAACAAAACAGTTAACACCTTTCCCCAGTTATTTCAGGTCCTCAGAGTGCAGCCATACATCACAGGCTAGACACTTGGCATGGCATGACAGAGGAGACCTTTTGGGACTCCTGACGGTAGTGGTGATGGAAGAGGTCTGATAGGCAGATCTACTGCCTCTGAAGAAAGCTTCTGTTCCACAGGTGGTTAATTTGCTAAGGTTCCCTCCCTCTTTTTTCCAGGTTATTAATTCCTACCACTTGTGAGAGATTTCTGTTCTTTCAGTTCTCTGTAATACTAGCTCAGGCCTTTCTGTGGTCCGGATATCCCTGAGGGAAGAGAGGCCTTTGGCAGGGAGTAGGACAGAAAAGAGCAGCTAGAGTAAAAGCCCTTAAATTAATAATAAAAGGATAAACCAGTTATTTGTGAAAGTGATAGCTGAAGCAGCCCCTGATCAGTGAGTTTAATTGAAGTGCAGGCCTGATGTTCTTTTGAGTGGATTGTCTGTAATCCTTAATTTAAGAGAGGCCAAGGTAGGTCGTGCTGTCCTTTGAAAAAAAGCTCATAAAAGCTGATGAATGCTCTTGTCTAAGTTTATGTCCATTGCTAGGGACTGCGCGAATGACTGCCTGCTGTGTGGGCACATAGGAAGAGCCCAAGCCAGTTGTGTTGATGCCTGGTGTTAAGGTTTTGGTATGCTTCCCAGCTTGTTGGTCCTCATTTTTTGCTGCTAGGTGGCACTGTTATCTCTCGGCTGACGGTTAGTGCTTGGGAGGGAACCAAAGGTAAACACCATAGCAAAATCTATGGAAGCAAACCTGTTTTATGTAAGATTTTCAGTGGAACATTGTATTTTAAAGTTTAAATCAGTACCTGTAATGATTTAAAATTGTCTTTGAATTGTAGCATGTATGTCTGTGCTTCCTGTAAAATACATGCGTGTTTAGTTGCTCGTAAAATGAGATATTCAAAGACAATGTGGAATATACCCACTTGCGAAAAATCCTACAGAACTAACGTCAAATCAGCAGTTCTGTATCCCTTTCTTTTATTTTGAAATTGTGATGATATATTAAGGTGGATGATACATTTATGTAAAACTTGCCCTATGAAATGGACACTTTGCTTGGCAGCCAGACTTAAAATAGCATGGCAGATTGCCTACCGTCTCACCAGTGTGGATAGATCTGGAAGCTTACAAAGAGTAAAGTCAAAGCAGTAATTAGGCAGGCAACTATTAGCAAAGATGAAATGGGGAGAGTAACTGACTGATGGAAGCTGAGAGGATCGATAATGATAGTGTTATTTATGTTATACACTCTTTTCCTGCGGTGCCTGGGCTTTATAGTAAGACAGGGAAGTAATAAATTGCCATCATCTTTGAATATGAGCAGGTGGAGGGCAGGAGTGAGGAGAATTTGCTTTTAGAAAGAGAAATAAAAGGAACTTGGAGGAAGACTTCAAATGCATACCCTCGGGTTGTTTCAGGGGGAATCAGAAGCTGTAAACAGTATAAGCTTCTGCATACCTTTTCCCATTCTACGCTGGGGAAGGGCATGTTATCTGTCTGTGGGGGACAGCCACCACTTTCTGATGGATTTTTATGTTTTGTGGAGTAAAGAAATTGATGTACAGTTTAATTGTTAGACGTCTAAGGTCAGGAAGCATAGCTTCACTTTTTGGAGGAGAGATTGAAGTTTCTTGAGACTTCATTGATCATGTCTATTGTGTGAGAACATGGAACAGTACAAGTAGAGATCTGTATGACTAGTGCCTAGGGAAGCTATTGACCTTTGTATATCTGGGCACTTGTGTTTTCTGTTAGAGCCATCCTGAAATGGGGCTGATGACAACACCAACGAGCCCAATTCCAACGACACCTGTCACTCCACTTGGAACCACCCCGCCTTCTTCAGATGGTAAGAAATGTAATGATCTCCTGGGGAAAAACAATTAAAAACTAAAATAACTAGCAAAGCCTTTTCTTAAGATTGCTATTAATGAGGTCTGTCTGGAGCAGATGTAACCTGGTAGTCTCTTGCTGGAGCGACTTGCCTTACTAAATATGAGCGAGGTTCTTTGACTCAAATTTATTTATGTTTTGCCTTGTATCTTGCTCAATGAAATTATCCTGATATTCCTTCTGAAAACAGTACTGTCCCAGTATCTGCATGAAGATACACCCAGCTCATTAGTTATTCTGTGTAGGCTTTTACTTACGGATATTTCTAGTGTCAGGTTCTTTGCCTGGGATTATTTGTCATTGGAACAGATTTACAGAGAATCGCAGTGGATTCCTGCTTGTCATTAATGCATTCATCCTCAGCTTTGAATTAATTTGAATCCAACCTGGGTGTGGAGGTATTCTTCCCCCTTGTTGCCTTTTCTCTGATTGACTTTGTAAATGACTGCTTGCCCTGAGATCTTTCTTCTAAAGCAAATGTTACGTGTCCACGTAAATACACTTTGAAATCATCTAAAATAAAACCATTTCTGTTTAAGGTATGGATAGATACAGCCTAGTTTAAGAGAAGAAATTGAATGTCTGTTGTCATGTACTTTAATGGCATCCTCCTAGATCTGAAGAAAGTGTTTAATGAAGGAACAGAGTCAGTTTAAATAGAGCACAGTTTGGAAATGTTTCTGTGGAAAAGCAGCCTGGGTTACTCAGTTATATCAGCTATTCAGGTCATTTGATATCCTAGTTAAGGATGATCCTCCTTGTGGATGAATTCTATCTGGTTACCATGGATATCAAAAGCTTCAGTTACAAGCCCTCAATGTCTCGAGTCTCCCTGTGCATATAACATAAAATGTTGAGGGACGGGCATTTTGTGGGCTTCTGTCCAATGTCTTCATTGCAAATCTATCTGCCCACACATTATACAACTGATGGAATTTATGCTTACCTACATGTACAGCTTGCTTGCACTCTCTTTTTTTAATTTACCAAACAACAAAAGCAAAACAAAAAATTCCATCCTGCTTTCAGCAGAGGCAGTGATCTTGCGAAGCTTGATGCTTCTTGCTGCTTGTAAGGTTACTGAGTTTAAGGAGAGGAGCTGATCTTAATGTGCAGCAATTACATTGGAAAGCATTCTTTATTTCTATTTGCTGCCACCTTGCTGATCCCTAGTTTGTGATAATTTTTTTTTTTTTTTGAGGACCGCTGCTTGGCTTAGTTTGGTGGTGCTTTAGTATTGCTGTTATTTTAAAGGTATGTCAGAATTTTCCTCATTTTCTAAGGTCTTGCAGCTCAGCTGTAAAATTTGCCTATGGCTGAAAGTTAGCAAGAGGCTTTTTGGCTTTGGAATGGAAAGATTGCTTTCTTTTTTCCCCTCCATTTAAAAAAAAAAGAAAGTAGTGTAGTTGAGCTACTTTCAAGTTACAGCAACGTGTAGAAATCCATCTATGGGTTTCAGGTGCTTTTTTTTTTATGCTGACTGTGTTTAAAAATGGGTTCATATTCTGGCTTGAATTTCTCTGTTAGCCTATAGTGTGAGTTAAGACCTTCAAAAGTTTCACAATGTGTGTTTAAAAAAATCAAAGTCTGTAGCATGAACAAGGATAAGCAGTGATGTGTTCTTCAGAGTGATATCTTTTTTAAAAAAAAGAGACTTTTGCTAGAAACTGTTGATCCATAATATGTAAATCAAGTGTGCCTGTCACCATAGTTATCTAAATGTCAGTTTGCTTACTGTTGTTAAATATTCATTCGCTGCGTTCATTGTAACAGCTCCAGAAGGACCCACTGGGGATATAAATACATTTTTCAGACTTTTAGCTAAATCTGTGAGCTATTCATAATATTGGGGGTAAAAAAACTTCCAGTCTCATTGCATAGACATTGCCAATAGACTGGGCATGTTAGCAACATGTCAGGAGCCCCAGAGCTTCAGGACTGAATGGTCTAAAACAGCTCACACTTGGGGATGTGCAGCCTTTAGAAGCTAAAAGCCCCATTATCATTTCTTTGATGTGATTCGTACAGCGAGGTTACACTGATCTTTTTGGCCTGTTGTTTCCAAGGGCTACAATTTTGTATTCAAGATGATTGTATAATCTTGAGCTCCATGAGAACCTCTGCTGTGCTCTGGGCCTCTTGGTGCTCAGTTCAAAGAATCCTGCGTTTTACTGTTGGTTCGTGTCCTTCATCCTTCTGTGCATGTGCTTGCCCCAGTTCCAGGGGTAAATAAGCCTTACTTGCCTCATTACAGTGCGATGAGATACAAGGCTTGAATTATGAAAGGCATTGTTTGTTAAAGCAGGCTTTCCTCTGAACCAAAACACAGCTGCATACAGGATCAAATCACTTTTCCTGAGAGCCCCAGACATAGCCAGATGTGAGTAATTCCTCACTTCTTGCGAGGTCCAGTCGCATCATAAATACCTTTTTCTTTCCTCAAGAGTGAGAGAAGCCTTGAGCATTCCTGAGGATAGATGGAAAAGAGATAATACAGTTCTTAAGATGTGTGTCCTAGTGGTCTGCAGATCTATTTCCAGTGCAAAGGGAGCCCTATCTTAGGCTATCTTTATAGCGTGAGAAGAGAGAATGCCTTCTGCCAATCATAATTTAAGCCACCTATGACTGCCTGCATATGAAAACCTGTGAGTTTGACCTCCTAGGCAGCCAGAACAGTAGTGTTATTGTCATGTCAGGACAGGCATGTAGAGCTGGAAAAGATCCCCTTGACTCCTTGAATCTAGTACCTTGTGCTTGTAGGCATATCATCATAGAATCCCTTAAATTTATCAAACTTTGTCTTAATTTGTTAAATTTGTTTCCCAATAATTCCTGTTGGGAGGCAGTTTCAGTATCTTGTTCCTTGGTTAGAAATCTTCAGCTTTCCAACCTGCCTTTCTTGTCGGTTTATACCCATTTATCATGATGTTAACCTTACTTTGGAACACAGATAGCTCTTTTTCATCTGTCGGTTTACTCACCTGTATGTTTTGCTGTCTCATGAGAAGGGCACTCTGTTCCTCTGGTCAACCCACTAGCCTTTCTCTAAACTCGTTCAAGTATGAATTCATCCTCTTTGAACATGGGATCAGCATAATTATGCACAGTGTTCAAGACAAGGTCTCACCAGCACCTTGTGCAGGGCATTACTGCGTTCCTATCTCTGCTGGAAGTACATTTCTGCATATACTGTAGGACCACACTTTTCAGTGCTTTGTGTTGGCAGCTCATCTTGTGATCTGATAGTGTACCATGGTATTGTGTGTTTCATTTGCAGCTCATGAACTCTATGCTTGACTTGAAAATAAATCCCTGAATTCCTGACCTTATGGCTTGCATTGTTGCATTTCATCCTGTATTTATTATCTGGTCCCTGTTTTTATCCCGTTCTTTGTGCGCAGTCTGATATTTCTCGGTGTTTGCATATCCCAACTTTCTGCCATTAGCAGACTCATTAGCAAGCAACTGTTTCTTCTGCCCACGTCCCTCCCTCACAAAAAAGAAAACTATTCCATAAACAGACACCTAAGGAATTCGAGTAGTAACTTCTTTCCAAACTAATAGTTTCTCCAATTGTTTCGCCTTTGCTGGATCTTTGATGTACTTTAAATTCTGTATTGGTTCTCACCTATCTGCTTCATTCTTAATTTTTCATGCAGAACTGTATTAAATGCTTTACTGAAGTCCTCCTAGACTAGCTCTATCAGTTTTGTTTTGTTTGGGGTTTGGTTTTTTTTTTTTGGTCTGAGCTAATTTATCTTAAATTATATCAGACTTATCTGGCACGATCCATAGGTAAATGCATGCTGCATTTTTCCCCACTTATCTTTTCCCCCCACTTCAATATTTCTTGTAAAGCCTTTCTGAATGGGAAGGCTGGGAATGGCCCTTGTGGACAGCTCAGGTTCAGTCCTCAGGAAAAATGTGGCTCAGTCACATGATAGAGGTTTGGCAGCTCATAAACTTGGTGCTTCAGGGGGAACATGGGGAGTGAGCAGGAGGCATGTTGTGCAATTAGCTGAGTAATTGAGACAGCTTCTTGTAAAGTCCAAGGCAGATGATGTCCAGTGTTAAGGTGTCAAAAGTACAGTGGGTGGTAACAAGGAGTGTATCCTAGAGAAATGCCAATGAACTGCTGTTCTGCTGCAGGTATGGAAAGTACATTTCTGCTCCCTGCTGTGTTGTGATTTCCCTAGCACAAGCTATGATTGCTTCTGCTTCTTGATTTGTATAAAGCTGCTCTTTCTACCTCTCTTTTCTACCATTTTGGTCATGCCTAATTGTTACATTACTGTCTTGTGTGTTGCTTCTGCAAGAAAGGCTGTTGTTGGGAGGGAAGAATGGAATCGATGTGGACCTTTTGAAACAGAAATTCTAAAATTGCTGAAACTGAGAAGAGTCTTTGCTGGGCATGTTTCTTTCCAGACTGAGAACGGTGTGAATGTTAGCTGTGTTGGTTGTGAGAATTAGTTGGATATCGGTGAGAATATCTTGAGCTCCCTAGGTTGGGAATGTTGAAGAGTGCTAAAACAGCAGGCTGATCTCCTGGTGTGGGGCAGGATAGAGAAGAGTATCACTTTGCCAGGTCCCACAACCGATCCTTAGAGCGGGAGAAATGGTATCTGAGGGAGTGGTACCAGTCTTCAAAACAAAATCTTTGCTGGGAGGTCATGAAGGAGGATGAGGTCAGGTGACCCTGCAAAGAAGCTGATCCTATCCCAGATCTGTGAGTCTGTGATTTGGTTCTCTGTATAGTTCTCTCTTGTATTTGTGGAGGGTAAATGTGTCTTATCTGCTTTGTTCTAGTTATAGGCTCTGCAGAGCTGCCTTTGGATGCTGATGTGCAAACTAGCAACCTGCTGATAACCTTCTTGAAGTACAGCTCGATTGTGATGCAGGACACAAAAGGTAAATAAATACTATTGTTGCAGCTGTGGATACAACAAGCAGTGCTGCTTAAAGTCAGGAGGGCATAAGAACATGTCTGGTGACTCCAGAAATAGAAGTTAACTGGAGTCCCTTTAGAGGACTGAAGATTCCACTTTTTGAGAATGTGAAATGATTTCTTATTGCGAGATAAGAGTTATGAGACTAGGAGACACCTAATGCCGGCAGGAGAAAAGTCAAATATGGAAAGAATGTAATAATAATAGTACCTAATAACCAAGCCTGTCCCTATGCAGGAGGTGTGAGCATATCTGATTCCCAGCTGCCTGTCAGAGAGGGGGAGTCATGTGCCAGAGAACTGTATTTTTAACAACATTTAGAAGTTGGCATAGGAGGCAAAGCTCAGCATTAGGAGGAACTATTTCCTTTGTCCTTTGGTACTTGGTGGTTAAATAGGCAGCTCTTTTTTTTATAAAGAGGACAGCAGTAACTTGCACCGTACTGGCAGTAATTTGTTTGAGAAATATATTTCCATATTGTGCTTTTTGTTTCTCCTGATAGTTTTGTGGGGGTTAATTTCAGCTTGCAGAGTTGAAGTATTGCTTCATCTCCTGCTCAAGGTACCCAAGGGTGCTGTTTTGGCCAGGGTTTGTAGGGGCAGGACCACAGTGTGAACATAAGAAGTGATCTTTGTACCGTGTTTCAACCCATTACTGACTTCTGCTGTTAAATTAGATGTAACAACTGCACAAAAACAGGAAGATAGCTGCAGAGCTGTGATACGTAGATTGCTGAACTTCATGAATGCTTGGCACTGAGTAAGAGAGCAGGCAGGAAAATTTCCTTGTACCTAGTAGCTTGCAGTGAAATTGTACTTGGTTGCCTTGTTCTTGTTCAGTATGCAAGCTCATTGAAGAAAAAGTGAATAACTGAAATTAGGATGAAAAGGGACTTCATGAAACTATCTAGCGCACCCCTCAAAACCAAGGCAGAATCAGGTTTACCTGTAACTTTTCTCAGGGATGTTGCTAACAGGTTGGATGAAGACACTCTGATAGTAGAACATAATTTTTTAGCTTATCCATTCCAGTGTTTAACTGCCCTTATGGTGAGAAAGCTTCATGTGCTTCCTATATTCTTTGCTGTGATTTAAATTAATTGCTAGTTATCTTCTCCAAGATAGATATTGGGAGTGGATTATGTCTTTCTTCTTTGTGTCAGCCCTTATGTGTTTGAAGTCTGCTTTCATGTTGCCTCTTGCTTTTGTCTTTAAGCTAAACCACATCAGTCTTTGTTCAGTCATTTCTTAGAGATTGCACACATGAGGAGGGCTTACCAGCTCTCTAATCATTCTCACTTGCTTTTCTCAGGGTCTCTCTTGCTGATCCAAGTCTCTGATGGAACAATTTTATGTTTTTCAATTTAACTTCTGCACTTATTAGTTACTGTAATATGGGAAGTCTGCATAAGGCCTCAGGAACTGCCAAACTGGATTAGTTTCAGATGGAGTGACATCTGATAGAGGGGATTCCTTACTAAACAAGCCAGCGAGAGATGAGTTTATTCTGGTATGAGACAGGAGTTGATGTTTTTTTCTTTACTTTGGTTCTAGCTTGTATAACATTTGAAATTTGTGTGGCTGACAGACTTAATCTCCTTGCCACCATGGTAGTATGCGGCCGTGAGCTCCACTGACAATTTAAAAAAACTGTGCCTTCCAAACCAGTGCTTATTAATTCTAGTGGGTATATTCCTGTCCTTATATTTTGACGGTAGATGAGGCCCTGCCTAACTTTCTTCTTGTGTAAGACCAAGCATGTGACATTAATGTAGCAACAAGAGAAGAAGAATGAATATGTCTAGTTTACTCCATGTGTCTTGAGACAGATTGGAACACGTAGAGGGGAGACTGATTTGTCCTACATCCAGGACTAGACAGTTGTTTTGGTCATGTCTCAGAGAGCATAATTTAATAGATTGTATTTGCTAGATCCTCCTCATGTTTCCTCTCTTGTGTCAGTCAGAGGTAGCTGCCTTGGGAGAAACAAAAACTCTGCATCATTTTTCCCCATCTGTAAAACAGCATTCATCCTGATATACCTCCCTGTAGGAAGTGGTCTGCTTTGTTCCTTTAATGAAAGATGTTGTGAAAGTATGAAGTGTCTGTGTGAGTAACTGCCTGTGTAGCTGCCCCATAACTGCTGAAAATGGCATGATGTTCACAACACATTGGCAGAAGGCAGAGTACTTGGTGTGAAACAGGAGCCTTTACGGCGTGATCGCCAGAGAGAGAAGTGGTAGCAGCACCTGCAAAAATATACAGGGAGGCCTTACAATAGGACAATAACAAGGCTCTGGTGTATCAGAGTTCTTTGAGGCCATTTCTCCTGCTTTGCTGGAGCAGAAAACTTTTCACTTGAACATTTTAGCTGAGGTAAGGAGACACAGGAGAGACTTTTAACTCTTCCATTCCAAAGTTCCTCTTCATCTTACTTAGTGCAGCAAGATTAAATCAGCACACTTCAGGGCACATGTTTTTAGTAAATATCTGTCCCTCAGTAGCATAGAAAAGAAAATAAAAGAGGCATCAAACTGGACAGAAGAACAAGCTAAGCCCATCCTATCTGTTTTTATAGATTACCATATACACACTAACTAGCAAAGTGTAAAAGTGACCTGCAAAGGTGCAAGGAGTTTGGCTGATGTTGTCTTCTGATTTATGTGAAAGCGGTCTGACTGTTCAGATTTCCCTCTGCTCCAAGTTTGACTCTAAGGCAGATGTCTTAGTAGTCTTAAGCTTTAGAGAAGCTGTTGGAGATCTCAGGAATGTGCAGTTTCTTAAACTTCCTCGGAATTTAGTTATAAGTATATTGTTGTGGTGGGTTTTTTTGTTTCTTTGTTTTTGTCGTTTTGGGAGTGTGTGATGTGAGTAGTTTGTTTTTTTTAGAGCAAAGACTTTTAAATTAGCTTGGTTGGACAGTGCCTTGAACAACGTGATCTTAACTGGCCCTGCTTTGAGCAAGTATTGGACCAGAGGTTTCTTCCATCTTAAGTTACTCTATGGCTGTATGTACCTTGATTTTTTTTTTTTTGGGGGGGGGGGGGGGAGTATTTCAAGGTTAAAATTGAGAGAGAAGAGTTTTAAATAATCCAAATAGAAATTGCATTCTTCTGCCTTTAGTCCCTCTCTGTTTGTGAGTCTTTCAGTCCTCCAATTGTCATTGAGGGCAAAAGCTGCTTGAAATTTTAAGATGAATAACAAGTTGCGGAACATGATCAGGATGGAACTCCTTTGGCTTAAAATGCTAAGTCTTTGCAGACTTCCTTCTTTCATGGTTTTGCACAGAGCAAAGTAGGTCATGGCCCTCAGTATAGGAGCTAAAATTCAGGACTTCGAGCACAATGTCAGGAGTCATTCTGCTACAGCGTTCTATGCCTCTACCAAAGCTTTGCTGCTTGTTTCATAACCTACAGCAAAGGTAATCTTTTCTTGTCAAAGAGGGAAAAGCGCGTCTCTGCTGTGACAGGAAGACAAGGACTAACCCCAGTATTTAAAATAACTGTGGAAGTAAAACTGAATGAGACAGAAGCCCCACTGATAGTCACAGTGGTGTTGGAGGTTCAAATCAGAAACTTTTCTGTTGATGCAAACTGGTGACAAATTGGTGGGATTTAGTGGTCAGGCTGGAGGGTGAGTGCTTAATGTGAGTAGTTAGACTGTTAGCCATCACGGAAGAAGTAGGAGTGTGAATAATCTCCAAGGCTGGGATTTTCTCTTGCTGCAACTTCTGTCTTGCTTTTCAGCATGTGTGGCTCATGGAGGACTTGTTTTTTTCTTTGCAGATGAGCACCGGCTACACAGTGGCAAGCTGTGTCTGATTATCCTGACATGCATAGCAGAGGTGGGTTTCTGGTGTGAAACTGTTCGGCAGATGGTGTGTTACAGGGCTCTGCCTGCATGCACATCCCCTGCCTCCTGTTGAGCAGGAGCTGAAGATCTGCAGTGGTACTGAGTAGTGAGGACCTCAGGCACTTATCATTTTGCTAATAAACCTGATGCAGTACTGTTAAAATTGACTTGAAATTTGAAAATTAGATCATCTTATTTGGATTAGCCAAATCCTAGTGATGAAGAGGGAAAAGAGTGAACCTAAGCCTTTTCTCTCTTAGCTCTTGAGTGACCTTGTGGTGTGGCTTTTAAATGCTAATGGCTTTCAGCTCTGTGCTGTTCATGGTAAACATGGGCAATGCCATATCCCCTCTGCCTAAGGAGGTTAGAGTCTGAAAGCAAGCCCTGTGGTCCCTACAAGCAGGACAAGTAGCAAATCTGGAATTAGGGTGAGAAAGTGTCACAGAGCTATGTTAGCAGTCCTGACTGAATGTGGTCCTGTCTCAAGGGAAGTAGGTACTAATGGCTTGACTGATGTCCTGAATTGTGACTGAGTTTGAGTGGCATCTGCATTTTGCTTGCTTGCAAGTAAAGACTTTTCATTCTTAACAAAGAATAAAAAGCAGCTATTTTGGTAGCCAGTGTAAGGATTCTAAAGTAATGTTTCTTCAGGGTGCAGCTTGAGAGCTTATCATCTGCATTTCAAATTTTATAATTAAATGTTGTTGGCACTTGAGTTCTTCAGGTGGATGCATAGATAGTACAAGATAAGAAATTCTGTTTCTACATAGCAAGGGCATGTTTTGGTTCTGGTATTAAAGGGAGGGCATATTTATTACCCAACCTGGCTGTGCATTATTTGGAGGACTTGCTTTGATTTAGAGCTGGTCTTGGAATGAGCTTTACCTGAGGGCCAGGACAGCTGATAAACCTACCCACTAGTACTGCAGTAACTTCTGGCATGATGGGTCCATCAAAACGCCAGTGTAAACCTTTGTCCCCACAGTCACAGGAACTTGCATGTTGGGGGGCCACCTCACATGTTATACAGCACTCGTTAAACTCTTGACATTGTGGTCTTTGCAGTCCAGAGTTTGGATGAGCAAAGGAGGAGAATGGAAAATAAATTGCTAAGAAAACAAGCAGTAGTGCAGACTTTAACTAAAGAGGAATTGGGATCAAGAGTGGTTTACTTTTGTGTGACTGGAGACATGGGTGGGGACGAGCGGGTGACAGGTGGCTTACTAACCTTATAGCTACATCTTGGAAGTTTTACACTGAAACGCCTGTCATTTGAGAGGCAAGTGGAAGATGTTGGGCACTTGGCTATTCATTATCTCCTCCTTTTTCTTGCTCTTTTCAATAGGATCAGTATGCTAATGCTTTTCTCCATGATGACAATATGAATTTTCGAGTAAACTTACACAAGATGGTGAGTCTTTTCCTCCAGATGGTCTGTTTTCTCGTCAGGATGGAGGATTTGAGTCCCTGTATGTTGAAAACTGTGTCACAGACATCTAACCTAGATTGCTAAGGCATGAGGAAATACTGTGAGAAACGCGGTAGTTGGGGAATGATTTTGAAATTGCTCTGTGAATGTCTCACTCCTTCAAAGAACAACAAAGAGCTGGTTGCCCTGTTGGTGAATTCAGAGGCCTGTGTAGCTGGGGAGGAGCTGTGTATTATGAGGTCTCTGAGGAAATCAGTGGCAGAGAGAATGTTCTTCCTTGATCTTCAGCAAGCATTAGCCCTCATGTGATATATTAATAGCTAGCTAGAGTTACACCGAGTGCATTAATTTGGCTTATGCTTCATCCTGGGTGGGGTCATTCACCTCCAAGGAGGGAAGTATTTTTTCCAGAGCTTTTTCCTATAGCTAGCTGTGGAGGAAGTGTCCTTACCTGGCTCATGAAGCTCTTTAGTTACTTGTAACTTGAATGGTTATCCTAACTTGATGCATTCTGTCTTTGTGGTGCTGTCAAGTTCCACCTCATCTGACAGTGAAGCAGCACTTGAAAGTGTCACTACTCCAGGACAGAAACAAGCATCTTAATTTATAGTGAGCATATGGCAAGGATGCTAGTCATTCTCACTTAACAACAAACTTGCCATTCAGTTAGCCTTTTTGGTCTGTTACAATAAAGACCAAAGTCATTTAATACTGCACACGCTGTTAAGAACGCAGATCACACTTCTGGGTCAGGAGTGCATCAGTATGTTAACAAAGGGGGAGGAGTCGCTCTGTGTGTGGGGGGGTTGTTTATGTGGGGGTGGTGGTGTTTTTTTGTTTGCTTTGGTTTTTTGGGGGTGTTTCTTGTTCCTTCTTTTTTTTTCCTTTCCCCCTGCCATGGTAGAACAGTGCCCTCCAGTTACACAGATAGACAGAGAAACAAAAACCCAGTGTCAGCGTGCAGAAAAGCAGGCACAATTTTGCTCCAGCCATGGCCTTTAGGATTAATATAGGTGAGAGACCAGTTGGAGAAAAAGATAAAGGAAAGTACTGTGCTGATAGTACTATTTGCATGAAAAATACAGTAATACACAGAATGTCACTTCAGGCTTCTGATGACTTGTTTTTATCTGTTTGCGTTTGAAGCCAATGAGACATAGGAAGAAAGCAGCAGACAAGAACCTGCCCTGTCGCCCGCTGGTGTGTGCGGTGCTCGGTGAGTATTGTCAGAGTATGTGTGTGCTTGTAGTTCCCGAGGCGTCTTCTGTTCTGTAATAGAAATACAAGATTTGTGGATTAAGGGGAGGGGTGGATGGGCTTAAAAGGAGGGCAGTTACACACTAAAGATACTTCCAGCAATGGACTGCCCATCTTTATACACGGCTGCCTCACAGAGAAATTAAATCCAAGGTTGCTGTTCTGTAGAAAGAAATCCTATATACATTGATAGTAAGTTTTGCAGAAGCCTGTTGGCCTGTTTTACCTGAGTTAGTAACAATAGGGAGAGCAGTTGATTAATAAATTCAGTGTTTTAGGTGAGTGTGGTAAGTCACAAGTGCTTTGTAGATGATGTGATGAGGGCAAACCTATGGAAAGGACAGGTTTGTGAACACGTTTGCTGGGCATTTAGCCTTTTCTGAGCAAAATAACAATAGTAATGTCAATAGCTAGGCTTGGTTTTGCCTGTGGATGTGGAAGTACACTTGAAAGCTTTTCATGCACCACATAATTAAATTGTGACACTCATTGCTGTGGAGACCTAAAGCATAAATGGGTGCAGAAATGGATGGAGCCTGGATCCCTGGATGACTCTTAAGCCTGATGATATAGAAGCAGCCTCAGACTCCAGCATTTCCAAACAGGTGATTGTTGAAGCCAAGACACAACAGCTGCGTGAAGAATCTTTCTAGACTTAACAGATTTCATGCACTCTTAGTCACTATTGAGTCATATTGCTGGGCTATTAGTGCCCTACGAAGTTATGTCTCACAGTTGTTACCACTGGCATGGGTTAAGCATTTTATGCTGAAGTTGTGTTGGGCAGAGCACACACACACATTCAGTTAGCATTTATTAGCTGAACCATAGTAACTTACCTCTTCCAATTGTATTTCTATACTCTTTGCCTTGTATCCTCACACTGGGAGCCCTTAAGTGTTAGAGACATTCTCCCCCCACCCCCCGAATGAGTCTTAAGCAGAAGCTTAGCCTATGTTGAGATCAAACTAGGTTTAATTGCTTCAGAATTTATTTTGGGGAAAAACAGGTGTTCTCTACAATGTCTTCTCTTTAAGTAAACATCTGGGTTGTGCATTGTTTCTGGTAAGAATGATTTTCTAAAATGTGCTTCTCAGTAGAATTTTCCATTAGTGACAAGGCTTGAAATATGAGAGCAACTCTAAGCTTCAGAATTCGTGATGTATTCTTTATTTGACTAATAGTGGGGGAAAGCATATGGGGAAGCAGTGCCTCAAAGCAAATTACAGCACATGCCCTCAGTTTCCAGTAGTGTTTTTTTTAATTCCAGAGGATGTCTAATGCTCTTTAAAACAAGCAAATGAAAAAAAGTGAAATTTCTGTCATCTAAGCAGGACTGTTGTCTGGTAGAGGTAGGTAGGTGGGGTAGTTTGACTTCCTCATTGTTGTCTACTAGAAGTTAACCGTAGCTAGCTCAACACTTACTTTATCATTTTCTTTTCTGTCAGATTTGATGGTGGAATTCATTGTAACACACATGATGAAAGAATTTCCTATGGATCTCTATGTGTAAGTGTCTGTGGGGTGACTCATTGTGACTTCATTTGAAGTTTGAATTTGTGTGGAATTCTAGTCATAGAGCAATCTTCTGGCTGAAATAACACTTTGTGGCTGGTAGGGAGCAGAATGGCTTTTCATGAACTTTTCCAGCAACTTTTTCTACTTCTGAAATGCTCTGTGTGCCAGAAAATTGAAAGTGAATTTAATTTCCACCTTTCAGACTGATTTCCTAATCTACTTGATCAAACACAAAGCGCTTTTCAGTCTGAAAGAAGTTTCATAATACAGAGCCATTGCCAGAATCCCCACTTCCTAGAAGATGAATCTTGGTCTAGAAACTGAAAAGACAGTTTTGAAAAGCAGGGATGACTGACGTGAGACTTGGAAGGCAGTGTGGAGTGGGAGAGAGGTTTAATCCTGAAATAGCCTGCTAGGCAGCAAGGGGTGAAACTTAGTGATAGGGAAAAGGAGAGGAGAGGAGAGGGCTACACATGAGCACTCCATGTGTCCCACAAGGCCCTTAGAATGCTTTGTTCTGCTTTAGCCTGGAGGGCAGAAATAGAATTTAGGCAGATCATTGGCTTTGCTTTGACTGTTTGCAGTACTGAATTTCCCTAAGGCTTGAACAGCACTATGTTCTGCAGAAGAGATAAAGATACATGGGCTGTTTTCCCTTAAGGTAACTTTTCAGTGTATTCTGGTTTTGCGCAAATAACCCTGCAACTACAATGCCTTTGCAAGCATTGTACAGGTCAATTATGAGTTTGAGAATTTTTTTTAATAACAATTACAGCATTACTTGTAGACGGGTGTAGTGTATTGGAATTTCACAAGAAAGGTGTGAAATACTTGTGCTCAAAAGTAAGGTCACATCTAGAAACCCTGTGAAAGTAAAAATAATGAGCTGTAGCAACCACCAGTGGACATCTGTATCCATTCATTTTGGCATGTTTGTGCAGTCCTTTCACAACACTTCTGTCTGAAACCATCCCATAGCAGATGCAGTTATTGCAGACAAAGTGGGTGTTCTGAATGCACAAGTAGTGTCATACTTCTCTGCAATACACTTAAAAGGTGACAATATGAAGCTGCTCAAGGGAGGGCATATTAATATTTAAAAGAGAAATCCAGGCTGCTTTGACCAAGGGTGTTTTTTGTCCATTATGTGTATTATGAATCCTCAGCCCAAACCTAAAAAACAAAGACATCCCACCAGGATGGATAACTTCATAACTAAAGCAGTGTGGTTTGGGAGTCTATAGGGCAGTAACTGGTGCTCTGGCTCTTTGGGCAGGGGTACTAGGACTGTTATGCTCCTCCTCATCCCTCTTCTTCCATGCCTTTATTTCACCCAGAAAGCTGTATGCTACTGTGTACAACCACAAGGTTTCAATGCTGATATGCCTGCAAAGTATTTTGCATTAACAAAAATTATATTTGCATTGTAATTATAAAGAAATATTTTAGCCATTGCCAGATTCTCTCTGGTCGGTGCCTTAAATAGGTTTTTTTGTAGAGGCCAGTTCTAGTTTTACAGCCAAGTAAATGCATAGGTGGAAAAGTACTGGGCATTGTCTGGTACCAGTAACATCAGAAATAGGAGGTCTCTCCCCAAAGTGATTGCTGTTCCTGATCTGAAGACAGCTGTCTGTATCCTAGGTGGTTTGCTTCCTTTTCTTGGTTGAATTTGTGAGAATCCAATTTGAAATACAGCACTTAATGTGATGCTCAGCTATTATATTATAAATGATTTTACCTTTATTTGTCTAAAGTTAGTTTCAGTCCTTACCCCGTCATGGTATTTTTGGGATCATCTAAGGGACTGAAAAGAATAATGTATACCTTCTGCAGACTTTTTAAAGCCTTATTTTTAACTCTTTACCCTATTTTGAATAACTTCCATGCAGATTTTTTTAATTTAATTTCTCTGTGTTTGTCTGATTTGTAGCGTCTTTCAGTAGTGTCTTTTCAGAGAGATGTTGACATTAATGCGATAATGTGTTTTTTGAGAAATAAGGATTTGGGGAAAAAGGAATTTTTCCTTTTTGAAGTCTTCCTTGTGTTTTTTTCTAAATGTCAATAACTAAAAATAGCTTGGTCTAACAAATTCAAATTTGCATATATTTTCTGTCTTGTCCTTAATGATAGCTAATGCTAGAGAATTTACTCATTAAATTGTATATTTAGTTCTGATGTTATTTGTGAAGAGGTTTTTGTGGCCCTAAGAGTTTGCATGAATGCTAGATGTTATAGGGACCTACAGGATTTGGAGACTTCACAGGTATCCTAACTGTATGTTGGGGGATTTCAGAGGTTGTAGATGTATTACTTGATCTTTCCAAAGCTCATGCTTAAATGATTTGTTTAAGGAGACAGGAAAATTTGACAGAAATGTCTTTCTTTTTTTATATAATTAAACTGCATGCCTCAGTCAAACTAAAAATCCTGCAGCTTGTTTGACTCTGTAATTTCCTTTAGCCTCATCATTTGGGCTAAAGAAACTGAGAAGCTCCATTGTGTCCAGATTTTACAAAATCTGAGCGCAGTATCTCATACATATGGAGTCTGCAAGTGAAGTAACTCCTTTTGTGGAGCTTATGAGGCCTTCAGGTAAGGGCAACAAAGAGTGGAAAGTATTAATTAAAATATAACGAGAACTTGCATTTGTAGTCGGTCCGATCACATTGAGAGGCGTACGGGCCCCTTTCTCCTTGTCTTGTCTGGTTCTTTTTTGTGTGTGTTGCTTCCCTTTAGGAGCCCAAAACCACGAGCCCCATCCTCCTCTGATAGGCTTCGAGTTTGTCTGTTTCCCTGCTGCTGATTTCGGACACTTTTCCAGGTTCAATGTAGAATTGCTGGGAAACGCAATGTAATTAATCCTTTGCCCTCTCTTTTCCAGACGGTGCATTCAGATTGTGCACAAGCTGCTGTGCTACCAGAAGAAATGCAGAGTGAGGCTCCATTACACCTGGAGGGAGCTCTGGTCAGGTACGGTGCACCTGCAGACAGTCAAACATGAAAAGCGCAGAGTGAGTGGCTGTTTGGTGGCCATGACTGCCTATTCCATTGATACAGGGTTAAACAGCAAGCAGCAATTCTGTTAAACCATCTTTGTCTTGCTTCTTAGTTGCTACCTGTAATTACCTCTTTTGGAAAGCTGGGCCATCATCATAATGGTAGCTAATTTACGTTCTTGTCTGGCCATGATCACCATGGTATCCAAATGTCTTTGTTTTTCTGTTTCATTACCTGAGTCCCTTTTCTCCTGATTGGAGAATTGGAGTAATGTTTTATGCAGTAGTGTTTCCCTCTCAGATATTTGTGAGTAGAAAGGAGGTAGGCTCCTGGGTAAAGGGAAGTGGACCACACTTTTCCTTTTTACTGGTAAGTGATGGATACACATAGAATAGAGTTTGCAGCTCCCTCTGAAGAGAGCAACCTAGAAATGTCCATGGGAGGGAAGAGAGGCTTTTAGCTCTGACCTTTGCGCTGTTGATAGTCTGGTTCAGGGCACTGGTATCCCAAGATAGATAAGTATTATGGGGTTTGACTTGTAATCTAGTGGACGTAGCTTTGTAGGACTGTTTTATGATGCAGTCATAGTGTGGGAGGTCTGAGGGATGGGGTAGCAGAATGGATGAGACCTAACTGGCTTCTTTCAAGGATATGGTGTGTGCTTCTGTTATTATCTTGCAAGCAGTTAGGTAGCTCAGCTAGGGAAGTACAGTTAATCCCCTAGCTGTTGTGGCTTAAACAAGAGGTTTATGAAAATTCAAGGGAATGTGGCCCTAATTGTATATTCCTGGAGCTCTCCTTGAGACCTAGGATCAGTAACTTGGCTGGTGTAATGCAACTCCTATCAGAAATTTGAGAGGATTTGAAAAAGGCCATGATGAGTGGTTTGTGAAGCTGTTCTCAATTAACACTGACACTGAGTACTTCCCTTCAGTAGCTTTGCACAGCTGAGTGTAGGACAGAGAAATGAACCAACAATCTGAGTCACTTTCAGTTATTAAATTTTTGACTTGTGTGACATGTGGCCCATTCACACTTTCTAAATTATTCCTGTAGAAGGTGAAGTGGGTGCCCCTAATTAAAGGATTAGTGATTTCTTTTCAGTTGTTTTCTTCAGAACAGAGCCCCTGGAGGCATGGCTGCAGTGTAGTGCTTGTTCAGGAGAAGAGCGTGTACAATCTGGATGTCTGTTGTGACTAGAAGTTGCATCTGACAGCATGTGTGGTACCTAACCAGATCCATTCCTATTTGACCAGGCTGAGCTGGGTCTTTCCTACACACTGGCAGTATGGAAGTCTCAAATATAATGCCTTTTGCTCGAAGGTACTGTTCCACAGTTCAGCGAGCACACTCTTAGGCATCTTTCAATCCTTAATTTTCCCTATTTTGGGCGGGGCGGAATAAAAATCCTTACTGCACACTGAGATTCACTACCTTGGGATATTCTCGTTAGCTGTCTCTAATTAGCTGGTGTTTGTATAATGCTTCGGAAACTTAAAGTACCTCAGAAGTATTAAGTACTGCACATGCTTTGAAAGCAAAGCAGTAAAGTAAAAAGCACTCAGATTGGTCAGGTTTCTGTGAAGGACCTGGAATGTCTACACACCTGATGTAACTGAAGAGCTCCATGCTTACTATAGATTTCTGTGGGTTTAGGGAGATCCTCCCATGCAGGAGTAAATTACAGTAAGAATGTTTCAAATTTTTTTTCTTATAGGATGTTGAGGTGAACGGAGAGATTCTTCAGTAGCTGCTAGGTGATTCATACGGGCTGGAAGGCCCTGGGTTGAATGGCACATATACCTGTAAAAGGGCACATCCTGGCTGCTCCAGGTGTGTACTTCTAGAGCACTATATGTGGCAGAATAAATGCTAATTGCAGCCCTATCTTGAGATATATTTCATAATTAACTCGTATCCCTGTCAAGGCTGCTCTTTGATTACCCAGAATGCTGCTGCCTTTGATGTGAAAGAATGGCTATTTTTTCTGGTTTTGATCTCTCTGACAAACAATTCCAAACCAGAGCACTGGGACATCTGAATTAATTTCTATCATTTATGTGAGCATATCCTCCTTTTGGGCTTTTATTTTGGATCAAAGAATTAGTTATCACTGCTGGATGAACAACTAAAAGGGAGCAACTATTCACTCTAAGGCCAGATCTCAGGTTGCCCCAGCAGACGTGCTTTACAGTAGCTCTTCAAGCCCACGCTTGTCTTCTTGAATGACAAGGTGTGTGATGACTGAAGCAGTGCCCCTGTTGTGCAGCACGGATAATAGCAATGGAAGCCCCCCAACAGAGCTGAGCAGAACGAAGAAGCTGGAGAGTATTGGTGTAAGGAAGTATTGAAAGAAAGGGAGAGAATTCTACCTGGCACGTAAAAGAAGCAGAGTTGTTTCAGGCAGGAAATTGAGTGGGAGAAGAAGACAAAGGGAATACTGTGGGGTAGGTATTCGGTATATGGTGCGGAGGAACCGAGATAAAGGTTGTAGGTGGAAGCGGTAGCAATGTATGGAGCCTTCTGTTCACTTGCTGATTCTAATGTTAGCTAGTCTCTAATTTAGGAAAGCCACTTGTGTGTCACCTGATGGATAGATGCTCTTCCTTTGTGGGTGCTTTGTCTTCAGTTTGAAAGGCCAGCAGCACTTTGAGAAAGTTTCTGCATTTCCTTTTTTGATTTTAAGTTGCAATGATGGCAGAGAAAAGCAGTGGAGCCAGCTGTTTGGTATCTCTCAGAACACATATCAGGCTGTTCGTGCAGTCCAGTCTATAGTACTTTATAGGATATGCCCCTATGTGGCACATCTTATGATCTTACTTCTGTTGGATGTCCTTTTGCAACATCTGAGCTTGAGGAAGAGCAGTATTGTAACTGAGTCTTTGGTTTGTGATCCAGCCTTAGCTTCCCTATGAGATTAATTCTTTCATATTAAGTCAAGGGACCAGGACCGTGGGACTCAATACAGTATAAATCTCTAGCTGTGCTGGCCAGGTGACCAAGAAAGTTTAGCTGACAGAGAATGATGCAGGGGTTTGAGAGCTGGAAGCAGGACTGACAGAAGGGAAGATCTGTAGGTGGCAAGAGTAGTATATATAAGCTGGCTCTAGATAAAAGTAGTGTGAAAGTAAATATCAGATTACTAGCAGAGCTAGATTCTGGAATATCCTAAAAAGAGTTCTGGAGAGCAAAAAGCAATTGTAATTTGATTAGCCTATGAAAATGATTACCAAGCATGGTTACTGATAGGTGGAACAGACATTCAGATCCAGAGATGCCTGTTGATCTCGGTTCTTCTTTAACAGACCTTTTCAGGAGATATTAGCTTCAGCTCAATCATTTGTGGTTAGTATGTGGCTCTTCCCTTTGAGTGCTGAAGAAAATCTTGCAGGTTTTTCTTCTATAACTATACCATTACTGGTGACTAACCTGTAAATTTAGCCAAGGTCAGGAACCGTAAGTGGATATGATTGTGTTGACCTGTTCCTTACAGACATTTTGGCCACTTGGAAATCTCCTGGACTGTTATGCCAGGTATCTTATGCTTTTTAAACACTGATTTATTGAATGTCAAGTATAAGGTACTTTATAGAGCTGATAAGGGAACTTCACTTGGTAGCAGCCTCTGCTCTCAGAAATAGCATGTTATGCCCAATGTTTTTTCTTAAGTTCTGCTCCTTGTCATGTGAAAATGAGGTTGATTTTGCTGGTCATAAAGGTGGGGTTTGGGTTTTAATTGTTGAACTCTATCTAGTTTGTACAGCACTTGAATGATGGAAAGTGCTATATATGTTATTGTTGTTGTTAAGCATGTATAAGCTATGCCAAAAGAGTTTGCATGAGTCATTTAGGCTTTTTTATAAAAAGACCTAATTTCTTCAACTCCTCCCACCTCAAAATTAGTAATGCTTGAGCAATTTACTCTGAGCTTAAGGGGTGCAGGTAACTCCTTTGCAGTTGCTATGGTTTGCTTTAAGCAAAAGCCATGTTTAAAGAAACAGAAAAGCAATTCTAATGTAGACTTAGAATAGCAAGAGTAGATCATAAAAAAATCTTAAATATAACAATGAATAACGGTGAAATAGCTATTTATTAGGGCAATTGAATGCAAGATAGGGTTAAAAATGAGTTTTACCATTAGTAAGTGTTGACGATCAGTTTCCAAATTATTGTAACATAAGGGCTACAGTTCTTATCTTGTAGCTTAGTTAATTTGATAGATGCTGAATGCACTGTTAAAATGAAGGTGCTTCAAATGTGTAGCACTATCAAGAAGTTATTTTTTTCTCCGTTTTTATTTTAGGATTATCAAAGCAGACTTTTGCAATGTTACTGGGCAAAATATACTTTTTTCCTTTTTGTAGACTCCTTAGATGTCTCTCAAATTTGTCAGTTTCTGTATTCATAACATGAGCATAACACTGCGCTCATAATCTTTTTGGGTGAATACTAAAGAGGTCAAAGGTTCCTCTGTGGAACATTTTAACATAAGCGATATTTTTGGAGGGAGAAACCCCCCCCCCACTTTCAGTATGTATTACACACTTGTCCTTATACAATGTGTGTAAGGTGGTATTGTTCAGTCACTTATACTTTGTTGTTTCTGTGGCTGAAATATTGCTTACTGATAGTATTTGTTACCTACG
>NW_010549715.1:46491-69166 GCF_000687285.1 Phaethon lepturus
CATTCCTGGTTCTCCAACTGTTGATCAGGTCTGCTTCAGCCTGCTGATTTGTGTTGCTGAAGAGATTGGAAATCAGGGTGATGTTGTGTCTCCCCTTCATCTCTAATCCCGTTGTCACTGTCACATTCTGCAGCAGCTACGTGGCAAGGGAAGCTTGTCATCTTGCAGCTCTTGGGGAGGCAGGATTCATATACTGGTGTACCAGACAGTCTAGTTCACTGGTAAGATGCCTGATCACTAGGTGCCATGCGAGTTTGAAAGAATATAGAGCTTCTTGGCCAGTTAGAAAATGACTTAAAGATTTTAGGGAAAAGAATTAAAGACCTAAAATTTTACCTTCTTACTAACTCATAGAATGTCTTAGTTGTCTTTAAAAAATGCTACCAAGGTTCAAGATCCAATACCACAGTCTTCTGCATGCTTCTGAAGAGTTCAGAGGAAGCAGTCATGCTCCAGCTGACGGTATAGATAAGGCTGCAGTGGTAGTTTGTGTGCAGTGAAGAATTCCATAATACAGTAACAAAGAAAGAAATGTCTTTAAGCTGTGAAGGATGTTACAAGCATAAGAGAACAGTCTCTTCAGCACAGCATCTTCAAAGGTAACTAGTAAAGGTCATGTGTAGGGATAGGGTAGAAGGAACAGGAGCTCATGCATTAAGTGTAAAATGTTTTCTTAAAATGAAATCTAGGGTGAGTACAAAGAAGGTCTGTTTGTCTCTATTAAAGGGCTCTACTTGAACTTAACTGTTTTGGGAAGAAAAATAAGTCGTTATGTGACACTTGACCTTTCAAATACCTTCCAGCAGAAATGCTTTCTGACTTCCCTGTGCTGCTTGTAAACTGTAAAGAGAACAGTAGAACAAATGCTAGAGTTTCAACACCTTTGTAAGTCAACATACTCTACCTACTGCAGGTTTTACCTGGTGCGTACGCTCTCATTTCCCCATGCCTTTTCATAATGGAAGACTGGCCCAACTTTTCAAAGCTGCACATCAGAATCTCCACGTGACAGAGCTCCGAGCCATGTGCCATGCTGGAGATTTGTGATTTCATGAGTTGTTTGAGTACTGGGTGATGCTGGCTTTTTAAAGAGAGTGCCACCTCACTGAGGAATGAGTCTGGAAGTGGGAAGGATGGGCTCCCTTTGCAGTTCCCAGTAGTAGTTCAGTGGGAGCACCAGGAACTGAGGGAGGAAGAAGCAAGAACAGTGTACAGGCTGGTTAAAGGTCAGCTGCTGAGCAGCTGCAACAGGAATGGGAGTTCTGAGTTGATGGGGTGGGTAGGTCTTTGGAGCCAGAGGGGGTCTCGACCCGGGAGGAGGGAGAGCCGAAGATGAATTGGAGGTGATAGTGTGTTAGGAGGAATAGGAGGGACTAGGTGGGATGAGGCCTGGGATTAGAGGGTTAAGGAGGCTGGGAGGTGTTACTGGGTAGAAACTTCAGGTTAGAACTCATTGCATGATCTGGAAAGGGAGCTATCCAACATTTTTAACTCTCAGGTGTGGGACTAAATATGTTTTTACTATTCTCTTGTTTGAATGCCTTCCTGGGACCATTCTTCAGTGTGGGAAACTGAGGAATGAAAGCTAGTGTCTAGCTTAGGTGTGTGTATCCTGGGTATTTTTTTTCCCAGTGCTTCTTAATGCATTGTAAGCTTGAAAGAGGAAAGGATGTTTTCGTCTCAGAATGATGTTTTGACCATTTTAGCCGTGTTTATGACTTCTTTCTGTGCCACGAAGAGTATGGACAGGACTTCACAGGTCTCGTATTAGCACCCTGAAGGCAGAGATGCTTACCTCTAGGATTGTAAAAAACGGCAAGGTCCTTTAATATTCTGATGAACTGGGTCATTAAGTTGAAGTTTTGGAATTAGTGTTTATTTCTAAGTGGCTCAGTAAATCAGTATTAAAATTGTAATTAACTTGCATTTTATGCAATGTCCTTGTCTATGTCAACTCACCTCACCTTTAATTGTAGATAGGTGACCAGCAAGCTTTGTATCTGTTCCTTATCTTTGAAATTGAAAGAAAATAGATAATATTGGCCAGCTGTTCAGTAGGAAGCCCAACAGGTTCCCAAGCCCTTGTGCTTGTTGACTCTAGCAAAGTTTCTGAATAGGAAATGGGTCTGAAGACCTATTGGAAAAAAATACAGTTTCTAACATAAGCTAAAGTCTGTAACTGCTATGTGCCATGGAATAGGTAGTAGGAGTTGGCAGCCCTTAGAATTGCCTATTTTCTTTACTCATAGGAATGCTGGTGCTTGGCTGGACATGTGGTACTGTGTTGGCACAAGCTTGGTACAGGAGTGCAACCATTAGTCCTGTTAGCCATTTCAGTGAATTTAGGAAGGGATTGAAATTGAGAGATAGTTTTATAAAATAAGTTTTGTTTGTAGTTGTGATGTATGTTGTGGGCTGATACGCATGGATTTATTTAACTTGTACTTCTGGTAGCACTCCATGTTGCCCCAAAGAAAACCCCAGTCCTGTCTTGCAATGCTCACTTACAGGCAGAAGACTTGTGAAGGTCAGAAGGAAGACTGCAAACATCTGTTTGTAGTTTTCTGCTGCCATTCTCAACTGGTGGTCCAATTTCATGTTAACCTTTCCACATTACCTCCTTCAACCAAAGCTAAAACACTTTTGTGCTAAGAGCACACAGCTCTTTGGTGAACTGTAGTGGTATAAATCTCCTACAGAAGATAGTGTCAGAAATGCAAAAACTCAGTGGCTTTCTTGTAAAAGAAGATGTTCTAAATTCCCTGCATGGGGCATTTTTAGGAACCATCTGCTTTTGCTTAAATCCTCCTTAGTGTTCTATTACTTTAATTCTAGTTACTTTCACTTTATTTTAACGTACTTTAATACTGATGATAAAAAATTTAGCCCCAGTTGCTGATGGAGAGAAAGAATAATACAAAATTTGTGGCTGTTATTGATCACTTGGTAAGATCAGGATGGGAATTCTTCATCACTAAAGCCTTGCTCAGATGAGCACAAAGGGAATTTAGTCATTTAAGTGGACAAAAGTCTAGTAACCTTTTGGTCATTCTGTCTCAGCCTGGCAGGTCTCATCTAGATATGTTGCTCTGTACTCCAAATTACTTCTTAAATAAAGCTAGCTAACACTGGAGAATTTGTGGATCCCTAACAGTCTGCAGATCATGGTGACCTAGTGGAGATAGTGTGATAATTTCTCCTGGGAAACAGTCCTATTGATGACAGAAATGTTACAGCCAGAGCTGTTCACAACCATTACTTTCTCTGCATGGAGGGGTTGCAGCATTCAGAATGGAGTGATTTATCCCTGTCCCCTTTTTGTTTTCAAGAAGCAGCACTCCTGGGTCCCTTACTTTGCTGTCTTTCCGTGTTCTCACACAATATTTCTGCTCTTTCTCCAGATGCTGCTCCTCTGTTTTAAAACCCCATGCAAAAATGTGCAACCTTAACTCCCAAGACTACTGTTTAATTAACAGTGTGAACCTGCACTCTTAGGCAGAATAGAATTGAGCTCAATACTTCCTTTTCCTCTAAAAAGGAATGAAGCTTGTGGGTGTGCGCTTTTTATTTTTCATTTTCAAGAAAAAAGCATATTGTTCATCCGAGCTTTAGCTGAAGTTGGAAAATTTGGTTTCTTTCTTGCTGCTTGCTGGATTGCTATCAAGCAGCATTGCTCTGGCATAAGCAATCAGCATTTCCATTAAGCTTGCAATTTTCACACCGTTGGCTGCGGTTAGGTGGGAACAGTAAGTACAAGGGATGGGGACTATATAAAGAAAGTAAAGGATTGGAAGTGAAGTGGCCTACTCGACTAATCCTGGGAGCCACGGGTTATGCCAGCATGTGTGCCAGCCCTCTGGCAAGCTGTTGTTTCTCATTAAGAATACAGGCTGATTTCATGCTTATACCCTGAAAGTCACACGGAGAAGAGGGAACAGCCGTAGAGCACCGAGGTGCCGGTGGTGGAGAGCCTGCCAGGAGCCAGCTGCTGTCTGCCACAGAGCTTTGGAGGCCGGGAGCAGGAATTCGGCAGTGCCTGTGGCAGCAAGCTGGGAGGCAGTGGTGGCAGCGCTTAGAGAAGCCGTCCGGCCAGGTGAATTGTTACAGCCGTGAGCAGGCTGCTCCCTGCTTACCGGAGGAGAGGGAAGGAGCTGAAGCATGTTGAATAGTGGTGTTGACAGAGCTTTTATTGCTTCCCCTGCTCCCCTGAGAGGGCACTGCAGCAATGGTGCAACAGTCTTGTTTTCTAGTGCTTTGGCTGATTGACGGGAAGCTGCAAGTGCTATCCCTGAGTAATCGCTTCACTTGTCCAAGGATGCTGGGATAGTTTGTGCCTCGGGGGGGTTCTGCTGTATTAGTTTGTAATAGCAGTGTAGCTATTTCTCGGACATGCTTCCTATTCCTACTGCTCTATCTGGAAACTACCTCTGTTGGTTATTTTCTGTCAAACCCTATCTGTAGATATTCATCTCTTGCTGAGTTTGTTTTGATCACTGTTCTGCTGAGTGTCTGCCTGTGCTGAACGTGGCCAGATCTGCACCCTCTTAACACTCAGGTCATCTCAGTATATCTTACTTGAGCCTTTTGCTTCCCTACTTCTGAATTTCTCTTCAGGTATAGCATTTATTACAAGTGATTACTCTGTTCGGTGGTCTCTCCTCCTAACAGCACAGTGGGATATATGGTTATCCTAGCTTAGCCCTTGTGGCTTCCAGTCTGCAATAGGAGAGTGGACTGGTCCATGGTTATGGTATTGCCATGTTGTGAGAGTCAGTTATTTCCATACTCTGTGCTGTAGTTTCTCTCGTGTAAGGGGATCATGATGAATTTTGGAATCTGGAAGAGCACTGCGAGAAAGCATTGTCTGGCTTATTACTTTTCAACACGCATTTGATGTTGACCAGTTAGAGACAGAATACTGAGCGTAGGTGGGCCTTGGTCTGACTGGGTACAGCCAGGGCTGTTCTCATCGCTCTATTTATGCACCCAGTGCTGTTGCAGACAGAATGGTGCTGTTTTCTCTTTTATGTTGGAAGAATTGAAGCACAGAAAGACCAAAGTGCTGCTTCCTGAGGAATCAACACTTTCTTCTCAGTTCCAGTCTAGTGCACTAATCCTTACCAATCTGGCTTACCATGTGCTACAATGAGTGGTACGGACCTTGCCTTGAGGGTATGTATATGTGAACAGGCTGGCTACAAGAGGTCCAGGGTGCTTACTGTGCTGCTGAAGCACTCGTAGGCAGAGGATTGCTCTGCAGCAAGGAAGTGTTGCCCAGATGTCATTATCAGCTGCCCTGATGATGCGGGTGGGGATCCTCCTAAAGGGGTTGTGAGTTGAAACACTGAAAGGAGGACGCTGATTATACGGTTGGTACAATGGTAACTTCTAGAGGGAAAATCGCTGTTCTTCCCACTGTGCCCTGAGAGTTGGAGGGTAGAAAATTGGAGGATTTTAGTAGAGTACAGGATCCTGTTAATTGATGTTATACTGCAGCTGAGAAGCCCTCACATCTCTTTTTATCCCTTGCTCCTTTGTTGAGGGCCATTATATGCACCATTAGAAGATATTTGACCTGTAAGCACAGCAGATGTGGTGACAGAGGCTTCCATACTGTGCTCAACCCATCCAAGCTCTCATTGATGTATGTCTCAGGGCTGTTCTCTTCTGCTCTGTTGTGCAATAACACCTCAGCACCTTCTGATGCTCTTGGCAGAGTCTGTGCTACATTCTGACTTGCCCAAGAGACGATACTACTTCTCCCTTTTTTCCCCTTTTCTCTACTTAACCTACCTCCACACTCCTGTTGCATTACACGTGATCTGAACAGTGAACGCTAATACACTAAATAGAACAAAAACTTTGTGTGAATCCCAAATGTTCTGAGGCTGAATATACTTCAGTTTGAAACAAGGCTTACAGGGAGAGAAGGCAGGTCTGCTATGGGAGGAGGAAGTGAAGGGCATCTGTCTGTAACAGGAATTACCTCCTTCCTGGTAGAAGAGGTGTTGCTGATGGCCCACAGTGTTCTTACAGAGGACTGGCTTGAAGAAGGGCAGCAAATAACTGAACAGGAGTACTGTTGCTCCTCAGCAGACAAGCTGGCCACACGAGCTGATAAGGGAAAGTGTCTGTCCTCAAAAGCAGCTGTGCGGTAGAGAAGCTAAGAGCCTCTTTCACCACAGTCATTTCAGTTTAAAAAGTGGGGAGGGTATCTGTAAAAGCTGGTGATGTCACTTTTCATCCTTTGGCTATAATCCTCGGGAGAGAAAATTGCCTAAAACCCAACCTGTATGCTTTACACCACTTTCACATACAGCCAATCGTATGTCTTCCTGTCCCATTTAAGTGTCCACTCCACATGCTTTTCTACTTGGTTTTGAGGCTGTAAACGTAGGTGTTCAAGGCCACGTTCTCGTTGATTTAAGCAGCATAGCCAGGGCGCTCAGCTCAGGTCACAAAAAGAGGAGCATGCATGCAAATACTGATGGCTGCTAGTTTAATTCAGTTACAGCCTTCTGCTTTTCTGGCTAAAGAAATTCTAGTGACACTACTATATTGTGGAACTATGGATGTTTCAAGAGGCATTGTAGTGGGTGTATTGTGTCCTGGTAAAGAATGCCAAAGACAAGAAAAAAAACTGTAGAGGCTGTTGCAAAAATGGTGCTGTTCTCCAGTTAATGTTGAAATAGATCTCATCCCCAAACCATCCACCGCCGTTAAATCCTGGAGCACAGATTGGGATAATGTGGCCGAGCAAGGGCCACAGTCCGTCTGCCTGCACAGCTGAGAGGTTGAACTGCTCCTCCGCTGGAAAAAAACCACGGATAATTTCCTGGCTAGTGTGAGAGGGCAGCCTGCAGCTGGGATATGAGAGGCGAACAGTTGATTGCAGCAGGGAAAAAAATGACACATCTAGTTTGGCTTCAGGTTGCTCAGGAGTAGTGGCAGCAGTGCCTGTTGGAGCTCAGGAGCAGAGGGGCGTTCAGCCAGCTGGACCTTTGCTCTAAAGGTTTATTTTGTGTAATTGTCACTGAAGGGCACTGGGCATATGGAGCTGGATCTAAAAGTTAGTAATCCTGAAAACTCCAGGGCATAGGCGTCCTCATTTTCAGTATGGGGTCTGCCTTACAAGCAAACTATGGAGACACAGATAGCCATAGAATTAAGGGTTCATTTTCCATAGTGTTCCTGTTCCTTAGAGCCACTTGAGCAGAGACTGATACAGAATGTGCTGATATGGATAAAGAAAAAGACCGGTTGCTCTTTGAGCATTGATTTAGTGTATATCCTAATTAGCAGCACTACAACATTTTAGGAATGTGTGGTTTTCAAACAGTTGGATAAATTTGTCTGTGCAGTGTACACAGTGACTGCAAACCTGGTGGATTAGCTCTTCTGACCAGATCTGAGCCCAGCACTGTGTTTCTTCATGTGAAGCACATCCCTCTCCTTCCTAGTTCTTAGGGGAGAAACAGCATGGATCGGCTGTGGGTGGGCTATGATGCAGTGCAATTCCGTTATAAAGATTGATTTCAAGCAGTGGTAATCTCTTGTCTTCTTTCGAACTGGAACAGGAAAATTAAACATGAGCAAATTCATCACAGTGGCTGGAACAAACATAGGAGCTGTTGCTGGGGTAGAACAGAGCAACAGTTCTCCTTCAAGTGTTGTCACCAATATAGAGCAGTGCCAAGTGCTTCAGGGTGGTGTCTGAGAAATAACTGCAGTGGGCAGCTGTAGGGTAGTTGTCCCTGTCAGTCGGTGAGTGCTCATGCTCTCGACACACGATGGTTATGCTCGTTCCTTTTAAAAATAGTGTCTCCCTACCATGAGCAGCTTTCACGTTCACTGTGTTTGGATGTTCAGTGGCTTCTCATCATGCTGTGTGATCGCCATTGGCAAAGGCCTTTCAGCAGGGTTCTGGTGGGAGAGTGAGAGGCGACAGGACGAAGAAGAGGCTTCGCACCACTTGTTATAGGAAATCCAGAGCTCTGCTACTCTGCCCCAACTGCTGGTAGTTGAACAGCAGCATCTGGTCACGAGATGTGGCTATGTGGTCTTGTGTGGCTGGGAAAGAGGTAAAACCATGCTTATAACTATTAAATAGAGAGGTGGCCATGGCAGCTGCCTTCAGTCCAAGGCACTGACTATGGGAGACTCTACTTGTTTTTGCTGTGGAGGCTTGGTTACCTTGGAAACCTGTTTTTAGCTGGATCTCTGCTCTGGTGGAGAGCCCATCTGTACCTGCTACTTCTTTGTTTTTAAACAGCTGTTTTACAGAAAAATATCTGACAGGAGCATTTCCAGAGCTGGATTACTGTGGAATCCAGGCTCTGCTTTTGGTCCCAGGAGTTTCAATCTGATGATGAGATGATGATGGTATGGGGAGTTCTGTGGCTGGATTGAAAAGGTATTAATGTATCTGCTTCATGAGGTGGGCTGCTCTCATAGAAGAGAGAGATGCTACTGCTGATTGTTAAATCCTGGAATAGGTCTGGAAGATAAAACACTTGCATGTCTGCAGTTTGCAGAGAACTTTGTTCAGGTTTACAGTTCAGCATCAAGCCACCAGCTGGTAGATTAAACTGAAGTCGCTTCTGTCTCTGATGAGTAAATACCCACGCTAGGGATGTAGGTTTCCCTTCTGGGGGTCATATATAAACTTTTGATAGTTCTGGTGAACTAGTATTGGAAGGTAGTAGTTGCAGGACTGTACTCAGAATCTGACAATTTTGTTTAATTCCAGGTATTACCAGCCTCTTCACCTCTGTCTTTATACTCTAGTGTTTTTTGTTTTACCTCCTGTAAATCCTTTGTAATCGTGAAGGGGGGAAGAGGTATCTAAATTTTGCCCTTACCTCTTTCCTGCTCCCTGTGCTTTATCTCCTGTTTCATAGGCTGTACCTTGGTCTGAGATGAATAGTCTGTGTTTGCGATGCTGTACTCCCAAACTGGCGTTGGTTTTCTCACCAGTTACTGGGTGGTACGTAACACCTGTGTAACGATGGGGAGAAGAACAGATTAACAAATTCTAGTTATAAGAAATGGGAGTAATGCCTGGCATTACTCTGTTAGATGCAGTTACTAATTAGTAGGTAACTAAGAACCAGCATAGTGTTCTGGCTTGACTTTTCAGGCTATTGTAATTCAGTTGTTTTAAGTCTTGAAATATGTTGATTTCAGAGAGAGAGTACATTAAGAATCTGTTCTAGGCATGCATCAGCTTTCAGTTCTGAGCGGCTATAATGCAGAAGAAAATAGCTTTCCTTTTTTGAATTTTCAAGAACTAGTAAAAACAAGATAACAAACTTCAATTTTTATTCAAATGTATGAAATACAATTGTTTATTGTAAAGTCTGTTTGATGAAAGCTTTTAGCCAACCTTTTGGTTAATTCCCACTATCACTAACTGGTTTTGGGTTGTTACAGCAGGAGCTTTTGTTGTGGCTTTTTTTAAGGGAAGTGTGAACCAGATCTGTAGTCTTTACTGCACAGCCCTAGATAACTGACACAATAAAGTACTATATCCTTCATCGTACCATTGCAGCAGCATTGACATAGAGCTACAGAAAAGCTGTGCAGTGTTTTTTTGTTACTTTTGGTTTTTAACTGCATGTATCAACAAGAGTGACAGTTTGGGGCTGACTATGCATATATAATGTTGGTGATGTATGAAGCAGAAATGAGAGATTCTCTGACCCCAAAGCTCACTTCAGGATCTGGCAAGTAGAAAAATCTCCCATGAACTGACTAAGCTAACAAGAGATTTACCTTGAGCCTGAGCAGATTTAGTTGGGAAGTCAGTGAAGGAGAATAAATGTGGGACAGTAAAATAGCTGTCACTTACCTGTCCAGTACAGTATTTTAGCCACAAAAAACCCCAGCAAACCCCACATGTAAATTGATATATTTCTGAGAGTTGAGCAGCTGGCATTTAGGTTAGTTTATACTAGATAATGAAATGCCTTTGTATTTAAGTGACTTGTTGAGAATAGCTTTGCATTTAATTTTGTTTAAAAAATACATACTATTTTCTCCTAGCTTTGATCAACTTGTTGAAGTTCCTCATGTCTAACGAGACTGTGTTGCTGGCCAAACACAACATTTTCACCCTTGCTCTTATGGTGAGTATAGACAAAGCAAATCCTCCTATTTTAAACAACTTAATCTTGAGTGAATCTTAGGAAAGAATCCAGGCTTTCTGGCCTGGTAAGGAGATAGCAGAACAAGGCCACAAAGCAGAAGAATATCACTGTGGTTGGTTTCGCTAGGTGTTTGGAAAGGGCAGTGCTTGGACTCTTTGTAGGGTCTGCTCATTGAAATAGAGAAGTCTATGTCAGGAAAGGCTTAGTTTAATTTTCCAGATTTGGTAATATTTTTTTTCTCCTTCTGTGGCCCTTTGTATACAAAATAATAGAAACCTGTTTTCCTGGCCCCAGGTAGGATAGTATTTGAGCTTCTTGACTGTCTCTTCTATATTATAGGGAAAATAATAGATAAAGCAATGAAGTAATGTAATATTGTGTGATGCAACTGAGAGCTCTTTCTTTGAAGGTTTTGGACATAGTTTGTATTGTTTCTGTTGCAGAACAGATTTTGTGTAAATATTCCTGTTATAACTTCTTTTCACTTCCTTGTGTAGGTTGTGAATCTGTTCAACATGTTCATCACTTATGGAGACACCTTTCTCCCCACTCCCAGCAGCTATGATGAGCTGTATTATGAAATCATTCGGATGCATCAGAATTTTGACAACCTTTATTCTATGGGTGAGTACCTCCTGACTGGTCAGGACTACTGTTGACTGGAAGTGTGGGTGATGGCGGAGTGATGTTTGTCAGGTGTTTTCTGTCCACCTACTACCAATGTGTGTCATGGTGAGTGGACATGTTTTGTGTACTAGGACGTGTTTGGTAAATTAAGAATTGAGAGAGGAATAAACTTGCTAAAGGGATCATTGGTGGTTCTAGACAGAAAAAAAACCCCCAAGAACAGACCCATTGCTGCTCTAGCATTCACTTACTGTGGCTGGAAATACAAACTTGTCGCAACTGAGTATGTGGTGTTTCATATATCTTTCTGTAGCTTGCATCTATTACATTTCACAGTTTCAAATCAGAAGGCAGGTACATGCTGCAGAACCAGCCAGCACAGAGAAACTCCGTGCAAACAAGAATTTGGAAAAGAATTTGAGGAACTTGTAACAAGAAGCTGGCTGTGCTAGACAAATCACATCTACTACACTCATTGCCAAAACAAACCAAGAAAACAGCCCTCGAAACCTGCTTGCAATGACAAGCGAATTACTGGACTGAAGAATGTGCCTACTGGCAAAACAGGGAGAAGCTGCCATCCTTCAGAGAGAGAGGCATGCTGGCATGCCACCAAGTGACACCCAGGAGGGAAAACAGGAATAAAGGAGAGCAAGGAATGCATGGAGGCATAATCAGGCAGTGTATACACAGGAGCCTGCAGCCAAGGGTAGCTGCAGCAGCACTGGTGTAGTGCCTGCAAGCTGTGAAGTAAATACAGCTGTGTTCTTTGTTTGCTTTGTTGTAGAAGGACCTTTCTTCCCTTCACTCCCTGCTGCCTTCTCAGTGTGATCACCCAATGAACAACAGGAGTTACTATAAGCATATAAGGGTAATTAAAGAGCAGTGGGAGATAGCTGGCCGTAGCACTCTTCTGACATGGGAGAACCATCCTCACCTAAATAAAAGTAGCCGAATACTCCCTGCAACTCAAGCGAAAATTAACTGCCCTTTTGTGCGATCTTCCTACAGTTTTCATCCATTATATAAGGGATCACTTGGCCGTTTTTGTGCCCTCTGCACATAAGATTTTTTGCTAACCCATTACCTACTCCCAAGAATTGCAGCTAATAAGATGAGGTGCTTATACGTGACAGTAATTTTTCAAACCCTGTGGATGCTGAAGGAAAGTGGAATGGAAGAATACTTGCTCACTTGGACTGCAACAGGCACATCTGACCTGTTGAAACAGTTCATTTCTCTCATGAATGTTTTCCATCCTGCTACACAGAGCAAACCCCTTTGAATCAATGTTGTAGATGCCTGAATGGAAACCCTCTCTGAATACATTACTTCAGATATTCAAGTACAGTACCTACTGTTTGACAAAATAACGTTACTCAGAGCTGACATCTTTTCTGCAGATGACATGTAGTGGTAGCACTAGGAAGTGAGAAGGTAGCACTGTCTCAAGTTGATGAAAGCCACAGTTTAAGCAGGTGTTCTGACAGCTTCCCTTGGCTTGTCAGTCCATCTCACTGGGACTACAGTCACCCTTCTGTCCCCTAGCCGTGGGACATTTGTTAGCACAGATGAGAAACCTACTGTATCCTTTAATTGTCCTGTTAATGTGGTTGAAACTTCGTATGTTGGGAGTGGAGGTGGAATCAAATTACCTTGGGTTTTATTTATTTATTTTTCATGTCCTGAATCTGAACTTTATCCAGATCTGCAGGACTGAAAGCTGCTGTCATGCAATAGTAGGCATGAGTATGCAGCCACTATGCTTATGGATTCACTTGTAGCATCCGTGTTTCTAGATGATCCTAAATTCAGGTGACGTGCTGTTCCTTCACTTCTAAGTCGAGGGTGAACCTTTCTTGTGGAATGTAACTTCCAGAAAACCTTGTATATACAAATTCATATAAAATTCCCTTCTATTCAGTCAATATGGAAATTAATAAAAACATTTTCTACAGGGTCTGTTACTGTTTTGGTACTTACCAAGAGATGTGCAGGTAACTGCCACCATAGAAACACTACAGATTCTGACCTAAATAAATATTTTTGGTACTCTGGCAGAAAAGAATTGGATTCCCTAGAAGCTGTTCTTCTTGTTGAATGTTTTCAGATCTGCTCCCAAGTCTGTCAGAGACCATCTGTGCAACTGAACAACACCCTCATTCCTACAGGGAGCATTTTTCTCTAGGCTGGTGTGTAATTCCTCTCTGCAATTCCAGATAAATGGGGAGATGAAGAATCCATCACTGCTGGGGTGGGTTTAAATTGCAGGATGTAGTCCAGCTCAGGTGGAACCTTACATAAATAGGAGCTGGAGGAGAACAGTGGTGTGTGGAATAAAAGGTATCATAGAGCTGGGATGCTGCCCTGTTTCTGGGGGAAATGAACTTTAATATGTGGTGATGAAAGTAGTTAGGAGGACATAGGCTCTTATCTCCTCTGCTTCCTGTCTCCCAGCCATTGTTCTGCTCGCCTCTTCTGTGTTCCTTACGTTTCTTAGATGGGCTTTGAAGGGAACTTCTGCCTTGGATCACAGATTGTCTCAAAGATGACCTTTGTTTTGATGTGGTTCCCTCACCACCATCTCCCCAAAGCAGATTTTTTTGATGTTTTGGACTAGAAAATTGCCAGTTCTGTGCCAGCACTGTTAACTGTCTTTTTCCTTTCAGTTCTAAGGCTGTCTACCAATGCTGGTCAATGGAAAGAGCCTGCAAGCAAGGTGACCCATGCATTAGTCAATATTAGGTAAGGAGTAGAAGTTAATAACCATTTTAAAGATTCTCGTATCCTGTGTGATTGCGTTCTTATCACGACATTTTCACATTTGCTGTATTGAATTTGGTTTTGAATTTGTTCTTTGTTGGGCTAAATTGCTGCTCTAAACAGGGCCCACTGGGATAAAGAGAGGATCACCAAGGTTTGATTGTCCTCTCTCTAATAATTCTCTCGGCTCTTATGTAGACTGAGTGCTTTCAAAGCATGGCACAAGCTGTAATGAATTAATCCTCACAGCATTCTTGGGAGAAGTTATACTGTAGGGAACAATACTGTGCCGGCAGAGCAATTGTAGCCCTAATGGATTTCTGTTGCGTGATTCTATTGCAGTGCTATGAAGGGGACTGTAAGACAGCTGTAATAAGCAGATTCGAGGCCTCTTTTAAACATTGCAAGATTTTTGTATGTGTGTGTTAACTGATTATTTAAGGACATTTCAGTATTCTCTTAAACGTCTTCCTCCTGTTCAAGGGCAGAAGTTATGTTCTCCTTGTAAGGATAAGGAATATCTAGGGGTGCTTTTGTGCTGTATACCTTCACAACAGCAATAATTTCTTTTCCTCTCTTCTGAAGCAGGTAGTACTCTCTAAGCTGGGTACTGGGGAAGAGACTCATGGATCTGATTGGAAAATGGAATAATGTTGAGAGAGAAAATTTACTGTTTATCTCTGGCTTGTAAACAAACCGTAAGAGATAGAAGTATTTATACTGAAAAAATATCTGTCCATTACTTCCCTGGTCACCCCAGACACTTGATGTCTGTGCAACACCAAGTAGCTCATTACTGCTACACTACTAGTACTTGCCCTTTTCCTCACTACAAAAGAGATTGTGTAGGACAAACTCTCTGAGGGCATCTTTCAAGTCAATATACATCTTAAGTGTCTATAAACCACCTTAAAGGTTCCCTTAGCAAGTCTGTAAGCTTAATAACATCACGTATGGTTCCAGAAGATTTATTTTGCGACTATCCTTTTTTTTTTTTTGTAAACAGACATAAATGAATGCTTGTGGGCAGATAGTGCACTTGGAGTGAAGCAGCAGAACAGATAGCTGTTGGCAAATTAATGTCATTTCATGTGACACAAAGTGTCTGCCCTGGGAATTCCCTGTATACTCAGAGTGAGAAGTCTGAATTGGGAAGAGATGAAAAAAAGCAAGTGGTCACAGGGGGGTTGTGCTCACCTCTGGTTTGTGCAACCAAGATTTTGCATTGGCTCATTTCCTGTTGGCTGAACAGCTGCTTTTGTAAAGACCAGCATGCAATTGAGACAAGGTACAACCAAGAAACTGGCACTGTGATACCCCTCTCTGGACAGCCTGTATCAGGTATGTTCAGTGCACCGTGCTTTCTGGAACCAGTGAAGCCTCTTGACATGTTTCTATTCTAGGCTTTTGGCAGCTTTCCCCTGCCCCACCCAGCTGCTCATGTATGTTGAAATTTCATGTGGCCTTTCACTTGCCTTAGAAGTGTTCATGAATGAGTGCTTTTCATCAGTGAAATTAGGAGAGGTCTAAATCAGAGATCATTCAAGGCCGGAGAGGGATTAGAATTCAGAGAAGTTAGTCTGTTGGATTTATCCCATTCCCCCTCCTCCCCCCTGCTCACTCGCTCTCTCAGGAAAAAAAAAAAGGGCGGGTAGGTATGTTGTCTACTGGTTTGTTTTCTTATCGTGGTAAAAATACTGCATTTGAAGGGTTCTTTAACTGAATAGATTTCAGAGCAGACAGTTGTTGGAAGCTGGAGAAATCTGAAGTTACTGTGCTTTTGTGAAGGCGTGTGATGTTTCAAAGTGGTGACTAGGACTAGATGCTTTTTTTTATGCGAGAACGGCTCGGATCCGTACAGGGAAAATGGGTGAAGTGAAGGGCCTGTGGTAATGTAATACTCCATTTTGGCCTAAAGACTGAATTTAGGTGTTTGAAAGTTGCAGATCATGCAGCAGAAGGACAAGAGGGTTTCTTACTGTTTCTTTTTTGCATGCCTTTGCCACAAAGGGAATGAGTTTAAAGAAATCCACCTCACATGGGATTTTTTTCCCTCAGCTTGTTCCATCATTGGGAAGGTTTTTATGAGCAATGATTACCTGCTTTTTGCTGTAACAGCACAGTGCAAAGTCACGCTTTAGTTTATATTTTTATCTCATTACAACAGCTATTTAAAAATAAGGAAATGACAGGTTTGGTTTTTTTTTAATTTATCCTAAGGCTTTTGGTAGGAAAGATTACAAATGTAAAAACATCTGTATGTGCATGCGTGTGGTGGGCTTTAACAAGTGTCTTAAATCCTAGTGTACAATCTTACATGCATTTCTGCTGGGAGAGGAGTAGTGAATTGTAAAGAACTTTTCAAGGCTGCAATACATTTGTGTTACAGGAGTTGGAGAGACATGTAACAGTCCTGCTTGTACCCTACAGCACTGGGCTGGCGAGGTCATCTGTTCAGTTGCTTCAATACAGAGTCAGGATGAGTAATACCTAGAGAATCTTTGACACGTTCTTGATAAAACTCGGCCACAGTGAGAGATCCCACTTTGTGTAACGTGTTACAGTATTAACTGTGCTTTTTAGTTGGACCCTGTTGTCCACTAGGCAGTCTGATTGAGTTTTGCTGTTGCCGACTATCTGATTTTTCTAGTCCTTACTCCAGTGAAAAAAGCAGTTGTGAATGTTTTTTTTGTGTACTGAGAGATGGGAAGGCTTTTCCTACCTTCTCTCCATACCTCTCGTTTTTACAGACTAGTCATAATTTTTGTCCAACCTAAACCAAGTGAAAATTTGAAGAAATTGGAATAATGATAGCCTTATCTGGCTGAAATCTTACATACCGTACTGGAGTGAGTGACCCGTGTTGCTGTCCTATCCCGTAATAGCGATTATAACTCCTAACTGTGGATTTGCCTCTGTGGTTTACATAAATAATTGAGACATGATGGACTGCAAGATATAGCTGCAGTGCTGATGGGGTTGAAATAAGAAGCTGTAGCCATTAGTGGCTTGAAAACTCACCTTCTCACCTATGAGGAAATAAGCACATTTTGAGACAAGTAATTTTTTTTTAAGCTAATGAGCCTCTTAAGATAACGTTGTGCAGGTTTGCATCTAATGAGAATTTTATTAACTCGGGGTTCAAAGGGGCATCTTCAGATTGCTTACGCAGTGAGGAAGGTGGCAGCTGAATCGCTGTATTCTTTTAATAGAGTTTCTTCTGATCAGGAGTTTTTTTTCAAGGTGAATAAATAGATTAACTCAAAGATTAATAAACTGAATTTTCCCATTGTCTGAAAGGCAGTCCCATCAGAATTTTTTAAAGTAATTTTATTTTTCTCACTGAAACACACTTAACAAGCAGAGAGTAAGTTTGTAGTATGGGACTAGGGGATAGGATTTTTTCTTTTTTTAAAAGGTGTTTTATGTGCTGTTGTAGCATACGCTGCAGTCCTCGCTTGGGTGCTTTTGTTGACTCTTCCATCTTGCAGCTACTTTTGTTTCACATGAGCCACCCTGCGTGATACTTTTTCTTTGTGCAGGAGGAGCTGCTTCTCCCAAGGCTGCTTTTGGGGTTGTAAAGGAGAGATTGGGGATTTGGGAGGAGCACTTAAAGCATCACATGGATGTGTATAAAATGGTTATGCTTGCCGCCAGTCCGGGCAGGAGCACTCTGAAGGAACATTGACAATTTTACCTAAGTGAAAGAAGGCCAAATTGAGCTGTGCTTGTCCGTGTAGGATACCTGGCATCCCTGCTTTGAAGCTATAGCTCATGTTAAATTACCAGCACTCCATAGAACTGCACTTACTGAAAACCTTGACAGAGGAGGAGGCTCCATTCAGATATTTGTTAGAAAGTGAGCAGCTGTAAGCAGTCCACACAGTACCTTCAGCATTGTTCCGCTTTAGTGCAAGGGATTTAGCATCTATTCATGGGGAGAGGAGCTATATGCTGCTGACCTAGTCATGTTGTAATGGATGGCTGTAGCATTTATGCAGGATACATGAAAGGGGACCTGCTGATAGATAAATGCTTTTGTATGGAGTGGAGGCCTATGGATTACAGTCAGATGAGACTGTAAAAAAAAAAAGTATATACACACATACTTTTCTCCTTCCCTCTACCTCTCTGTAGAGACATAATGGACACACACACATTTCTTGCCAATATGTGTATGAGAACGAAAAAGGGAGGACAAGCTTAAAGCCTGTTTATGAAAATAATTGGTCAAGAAAATCTATGTGCCTATGTATAAAATATGGATATCTATGTCTATATTATATGTATATGCACATATATGAATGTCTGTATCCATAGATGTATATATGGGTATAAATACATATACATACATATTCACACACGTGTATATTTAGAAATATATATATATTTATATATAGAACACAGACACAAACATTTTGCCTTTGGCAATAGGCTAATCTAAAGCCATCATTTTCAGTCTGAAAAAATGGAGGACACTTGCTCGTTTCCAACTTCTCCGAGATGAACCACGACTGTTGGCTAAGGTGTTCAGCGGTAGCCGCTGGCAGCAGCGTTGCGCTGGACGTGTACGGACCGCGGGACTGACGGACCGTGCAGAACTTCTCAGCTCGGGCCGGGCAGCGCTGAGCAGCAGAGGGTGCTCGGGCATGCAGGTTAGCCCAGAGTGATCTGGAGTTCCTTCCCTGTGATTCTTAAACCCACTTGTGAGGGCTATACGTGGTATAACAACTCCATTGAATTGTTCACTGAGGTGTGTTTAATGGTAATGACCTCTGACGTGCTGTCACTGCTAATCTGTCTGACTGAGCTCAGATCACAGGCTAGTACAAGACAATCAACAATTTATTTTTTTAAATAAAGCAGCAAAACCCAAAGAGAAACTCATAGATGTATTTTACTGGTACTTTAAAATCCTAACATAATTTTGCCAAGGTGAAGGATCAAGTTGTTAATAAAACACTGTAAGAAAACTTCTAAACTTTATGCATGTAAGCTATTTGAAGAATTAGTTCATCGCAGTTTTCAGGTGGTAGCCTGAAGAAATTATGATGCTGAAAAACTGAAAGTGGATTCTAGATGAGGATTCTGGCTTGGTTCTAGAGGATTCTGGCGAGGTTCTAGATCTTTTCTAGTGACCTGTAATCGCTTCACTCCTCGTTGAAGGAGCAAAGTTAGTAGGCCCTTCTTGTCATTTCATGTGTTTCTTTTTGCACGCTTTTCTTGTTACACAGGGACTCTGGCACAGCAGGGCAGTTCCTGAAATACCGCAGTGGTTCTAGTGGCGCTTGGTTACTCAGAGTTCATCTGCTACCGCTGCTTGTTTTTCACTTGACCTTGCAGTATTCTTGTAACAACTGATTTTGATGTGAACAGATTCTGGCATTAGCTGGCACCTGAACACAGGAAGCAAGTGGAATGAAATGGAAAGACCTCACTTCCAGGCTGTTGTCACCAGCAACATCTTAACAGAAGAATAAGAAAGAAAGAAAGAAGCACTCTTATTTCGGGGTGCATTGTTTCATCTTTTCATGCCACTCTACCCATTCTTCCAGTATTTTTATTAACATTTAGGGGTTTTCTCTAGTCGTGTAACTTTAGCATTTAATTTGTTTTACATTATCTGATTTCTTGTGACAGCGGTGTTAGTTTTCAGTTATTGTTCTTTATTTACTAGCTGATTCATCTCGGTGTGCTTCTCTTACAGAGCTGTAGCCAATTTCATTCTGCTATAATTTTCGTTCATTCTTTCTCATTCATGCAGCAGCTTAATTAAATGTTGTCTCTGCCACTGGACCAAATCCAGAGAGCAAATCTGTTAGTTGAGTGGTGTCGTATGGACCAATTCCACTAATACAGCAGCGTGGTTCAGCAAGTCAGGTGCATCCCAGGTCACCTTCCTTCTTTCTGCCAGTAGCTTCCCTTCCCAGGCAGCAATGACTGAAGTGGACTCTGACAATGTCAAGCCTGTTTTCTCTTTAACGAACGTTTGCTGGTTTGTTTTTTTTTGCAGTGGGTTTTTGGGAGGATTAACTTTGGATTTTTTTTTTTTTTTTTTAGAGCTGATGGTGACTTTAAGCAAAGCTGTTTGTATGGCAAAGAAATGCCTCTATCTGAGATGCCATACCACATCTTGCTTTCTTCAGTGCACTTGAGAGCCATGCTGCAGGGATCACTTTCTCTCTAAAATTTCTACAAGATACTAGTAGTTTTCTCTCTTAAAATTTCTACAAGTTACTAGTAACTACAAGTTACTAGTTCTACAAGTTTCCTTGTAGTAACCAATGCTTTTTGGATTGGGGTGGGGGTGAACTTGAAGTGATTTATTCCCAGGATGGCAGCCTCGCTTAGCTGGCTTACAATTGCAGACGTTGGAAAGAAGCTAAGTATCGGCCACTTTCATCTCCTTTCCTCATGTCATGAAGTCAACAGGATGCCGGTTTAAGAGGGAACCTGCGAGAGGATTCACTTCTGTATATCAGCTGCTCTGTAAGGATTGCCGTAGAGGTGAGGTTCAAGGGAGGATTGTTTGCTGGGCGGAAAGGAAACTTCTGCAGCACAGCCGCTGTTTGGCAATCTCTTCCCAAGTTCAGCAAATATCTTAGTTCATGTGATTCTCATAAGGTGATCATCTCACTGCAGAGTTTACCCCCTTGTGAAACTTTGTCTTTCTGGCCATTTTGTTGGAAACTTTTTTTTTTTTTCCTTGAGATCTGAACGTTTTGGAAGGTTAGCCAGGATCTGTAGGCTACTTGGCAAAGTTTGCTGAGAAATGTTACATCCCTTACTGAAGTACTGCAACCTGGATTTCATCTACTCTATATCAAATGCAACTGCTCTGTGAATAGGGGAATTCGTGTCTGCGGATCTCATTTACTGGATTCATGGATGTAGACTGGGGGATTATAAAATGGAGTTAAGCTGCTAGCAAGTTTTTCTTGAAAGCTGCATATTCAGCTTTGGAAATCTAATGTTTGGCACATAGTTTCTGCTTTTGTGCTAGTGAATTCAGGGTCTGGAGCTTTGGTAGAACAGTCAGTAGAGGAGAAATATGAAAGAGACTTCTCAGTGTGATTGTGGCCTCCTGTTCATGGTGAGTGAGTTTTGTACTGCTTGGTCTGAAGAAGTGTGGCACCAGGCAAGAAATTCTTTCTTGTTTTGCTTGCCAAATATCTTGCTCTGTAGAAACATAAAAATAGTGGAGAATATATGTTAACGTTGGGAGTGGTTTTGGTGTATTTCAGAGGCGAACCGAGCATTTATTGGTCAGAAGTTACTGTTCTGACTTGTTTGCGGATATTTTGGTCTTTAATCCCCTTGCTGGGCACAGGCAAGTTATGTTTGAGCTCAGTAATGCATTAAAGCATGTGCTGCAAAACTAGGATGAAGTCTTATAAACACCTTGGGGGTTTCGTTGCAGCACAAAATCCCAAAAGGTCTGGTTTCTCACTTTGAATGGTTGTATTGTTTCATCCTGTTTACGAGAACAATCTTAATTGTTTCTCTGGTGCTGTGGCTGGCCTGAGTTCAATTCCTAATTGATAGATTTCAACCTTACAGTTGGACATCTTTGGTAGGTCTAATGCAGCCAAGAAGCAAGACATGGATAGCCTCTGCAACCAGATTCTCTTGGCCCCAGGAACTGGCCCTACTGGAACATGATTGAAGCATAGTTTGAACCAGCTGTTTATAGCTTGTCGAAACTTTGCCCGTGCTGTTCTTATTCTTTGGTAAATACAAGGGACTCTGATCTCCACTGGTCTCAAATCTAGCTTTCAAGATTTGCTTTAATGAAGAAAGAACATTAAGTGGCTTTTTGCATAACCCAAACAATGTAAAAATCATTGTGAGCTTAAATAACACCTTCATCCCTTGAAAAATGCTGTAGTAGAATGCTGTTTTGCTCTTTCTGTTTAAAAGAAATCTGTTGCTCACAGCAGCAGCCAGAATTATTATTCCCTCTGAAAGTCTGGGCTGTGGGATATGTACTTACAAAAAAAAGTGCTTTTCAAAATCCAGTAACATGTATTTCTTATTATCTTATATTAGTGGGGGGCCTAAAATTTGATTTTGCTCTAGAAATGTAAATGCATTTTTCTCCTAATTCTTCCTTTAGGACTAAATTGACAAAGTACCTGCTCATTAAGTACATCTGCTCATTAAGGTAATGAAGTACCTACCTTATCTTGAACTGGAAGCAAGGATAATACATTGTTAGCGTGACTGCAGAACTGCAGTCTGTTTGAAGATTGCACCAGAATCTGGAGCTCAGTTCCCAGGGAGCTGTGAGAGGAGGGTATCTTGCTTTTAACGCTTTGGTCATTAAAAGAAACACGCATCATAGCTTTCAAAGTTAAAATGCTTGGTCTTTTAGGAGCTCTTCCCACTGAAGGCAGAGAAGGTTGTCTCACCCTACCAGCACAGGACCCAGCTTCACAACCATCAGTAAATACTGGCTGGTATAGCCAAGACTAGCCAAGGTAAAAGAAAAAATGCTGCCTGGATTGGAAAAAAGGGAGCTCAAGTGAGCTGTGATTTTTTTTTTTCTTTTTTTTAATTTTTTTTTTTCCTTCCAACATGGGAAAATATTTTGGACTCTGATTTAGAGACCATAAGAGACATCACAGGTTCAGGTGGTCTGAATTAAATTGGCTGAAGTGCCAGGATATTTGGGAGAAAGCCCCTGTTTGGGAATCCCAGAATGCAACCTTTTGTTATTGCCTTTTTTAGTCTCTCAAATCTTTTTCTAACTTAAAGCTAGAAGAATAATTCAGAAAATGATGGCGTAATGCTTCAGAGGTATCAATTTCTCCTTTAGCTTTGGGGCCAGATTTCTGTTGCCTGTCTCAAGGGATGCTAACTGTAAAGGTTCAAAATTCAGCAGTCAGAAATGCCCATGTGCTTGGCTGTTTCTCAGCTATCAAAGCCAACCAGATTAGGGTGACAGTGATCTCACGAAGAATTCATCTGTGGTGGGTATCAGATTCTGATATCTCATGCTGATAAGGGTTTAGCTGAAGGATGCTACTCTGGCAAAAACTGCCCCAGGGTGCTTCCTCAGCTGTGCTTCTGCAATCACTTGGAGCAGGTATAAACTGGCAGTGTGGCTGAGCAGGAGGATTCCCCTGCCATTCATT
>NW_010549715.1:69179-113965 GCF_000687285.1 Phaethon lepturus
TCTTCTGTGGGGAACAGCCTGCATTGTGCAGCTGCATGTAAAGGAGGAGACAGGGGACCTGATCCAGGATAAAACTATCTAGGCAGGAAACAAAAAAAGAACAAAACAGTGTGTTTTAGCCTGGGTCAGGCTCCCCAGTGGAGCATATACATATACAGATATGCGAGTGGTTGTGTCAGCACAAGCAGCTCAGCATTGGGAACAACAGGACAGTCTTTCTTAGCAGCATTGACCTGTTACACCAGTTTTAGGCTAATATACTGCAAAGTGTTTTTTACGTTTATATCCACTGTCATCAGCGGTCACTGATGTGACTCTTTGCAGGGGTCTAAGCACATGTTCTATTGCTTTTGTTGGTACAGTGCAGGGTGGTTTTTGCAAACTGCTGTTGCTGTTAAGAGAAATATCAACATAACCATTGCCTAAAGCTTCAGTTTGGGTACTGGGCTTGAGACAATGCTGCCACGAGCACAAAAAGTGATAATGTGGGTGCTACTCGGCAGAGAGTCTTGAGTAGATGTCCGATGTGTTGAAGGCATCTTGTTGCAGTGGAGTCCTGATCAATAGGATGTAACAGCATGGTTTCAAACATGTCTTATTTTGGGGGTGGCTGAAGCTGGAGTGACCTTAAAAGCTCCCTGGCAATCCTTTTGCTTGACTTTGCTAGAAGACTTTGAAAGCCCAAAAGCTTTTTCATGTTGCTGCTTTAGTGATTAATTAGGTCATCACTTTCTGTGTTAATTACAGTGACATTTTTCTTCTCATTAGTTGGATTATGGAAAGTTTTTTGAGTCTATGTGGGATGGGGAGTAATACAACCTTAGTGGCCGAGGGAAGGATGATTTCAAACTTTAGAATGGTGAATTTCAATGATGGCTTTGGGTACTGTGAAAAAAATGCCTCCATCCATTATATAGGAAACGTAGCTGGTAAGTGCTTTGAAGGGCAGGATAAATGTCTTTTATTCTAAACAAACTCGTGATGTTGCCCACACTTTGGATGAGGAATTTTAAACTGGCTCCTTATTCCAGGAGGTTGTGTGTTGTGTTAATTAATGTAAAGCTCTTGCTGCTGACAGAGGGGCATGAATATGATGTGTTTTACGCAATGTCCTTCATGGGGTGTCTGAAAAGGCTTAACAGGGAGCCGCATAAGCAGGGCAGTGTACGTGAACAAAGGCCAATTGCTTTTATTTACACTTTTTTTGTAATTATTTAATGTCCTCCTTATAATTTTGCAGCACAGTTTGTTTGCTTTGGAATCTGAGCCTGACATTAACTTTTTATGGACATCGGAGATGAGCTTGTCTGAGGCAGACATTCCCTTCTAAACTCAGAAAGTAGTAGGTCTGCCATATGTTGTTCTTGATTCCTTTGTCCATGAGTGTTTGAAAGCTGTGGTTGCTTTGAGGATAGCCTATGTGTGATATCTTAAGCCTTGTTGAAGGAGGAGACTATGCAATCCTCACTGACTAGCACGTTGGTTTTTTTTTTCCTTTTTTGGTGACTTCCACTCTCAGCATAAACTTCTGTCAGAAATGAAGAGGCTCAAAACAAGGCTGCTTCAAGATCTTAAGTTTGGCCAGGAAATAAAATAAAGTCAGATTGCAGTAAAGGAGGTTCTTCCCAAACTCTTCTCGATGTGGGTGATCCAATACAGGAACAGATTGCTCAGGGAGGTTGTGCAATCTGCATCCTTGGAGTTATTCAAATCTTGCCTGAACACAGCTGTGAACAAACTGGTGTAACTGGCCCTGTGCTGAGTATAAAATTCAAAAGGACCTTTGGAGGTTATGTGGTCCAACCTAACCCATCTGATTTTAGAGAGCAGTCTCTTCACTGCATGGTCAAAAGGTAAAAGCAGCAAGAAAGCTTGTTTTCTTTGTGTGCACTGTGCTACATGTTAACTCTGGGCCAACTGCTAAAGATGCTGAGTAGAGCACTTATTTAAATCAGTGGGAGTTTGTGGTCCTCAGCATCTGTTTTCTTTCTCTGAAAGACCGGTAAAGGGTAAAAACTAGAGGACTCACAGTATGTGTTGCTGCAGATGCCCAGTATTGTCTGCTGTCTGTGAACTTACCAATAAATTGGATCCTGCTGATGAGGTCCAACTATGGAACTCAGTCATTTGTGAGAAGAAACTATTCTCAGTATGATTAATGCTGTGGTCGATGGGGACAGGAAGCACTTCCTTGAATAATGCCTATAATGGCATATTCCCCAGTGTGTATGTTTAAAGGAAGAGTCTATGGTTATATGAAATCGAGGGCATTTAAGAGGCAGTTAATGACAAGTGAAAATGATAGCTAGGATAGATTAATTGTTAAATGAATTGTGCCTGTACTTGCTGTCATTTTAATGTGGTATTGGTCTAATTGTAAGGATGATGATGTATATAGCAGGAAGGCATCAGAAAACAATATGGTGCACTTAAGTTCAGGTCAGAGGAGTTTAAAGGTTTAGCCATCAGGAGTTTTTCTCAAGTGTAGCCATCTTTTTGCTGTGGTCTCCCCCCTCCAATACCAAAATCTGTATTTTGATTAATTTTGTTTTTATAAGTTTTTACCCATGCTTTTTTGACAGTGCAGTTAAGCAGTATTTTCTCATAATCAGTTTAATATGAGTTTTGTTTTAACTGGTTTTGGAATGAGATGATACTAACTGAACTTGGTCTGGAACATAGCTCATGGTTATTATTTTATTTTTTTCCATTGCACTTTATCTCCAGGACTATTTATTTAACTTTGATTTGGCATGGGACTACTTTACATTCATGCCTTCAATCTGAGTGGAGCATAAGGGAAATTATCAGGATGGAAGAGGACTGAAAGCAGGCAGGCATAGGTCTCATCCTGTCATTACTCTGAAGAAACCTGTCTTTTGAATTGATTCAGAGTGACAGTGGGGCAGGAAGGCACTGGCAGAAGCGCTATGTCTCTAGCAAGCTTTTTTCACACACAGCCCATAGCCTCACTTGAGTTGAGTGAATTTTATGTGGTTTCTAGATGAAGTGAAATGTTGCCACGTATCTTTTGGTAAAGTTTAGTGGTCCCTGTTAAGAGTTACATGTCCTGAATGGTTCTTAGGGCCCTTTTTTCTGTAATAAGTCTTTTTTTCATTTTTTAAAGCATTTGCTGTGTTTGGAGGGGAATCAATTTGTGCCCAAGGACATCTAGAGGATGTGAGCTTTGATTGCTTTCAGCCTGCTAATCTTCATGATCCAACCTGTGCACTTGAGCAGGAGAACAATAATGCCTTCTACACAGTAAGATAGGAAACTACTTGACAGAAAGCCTTTCCTAGGAAGAGAGGAGGCCTTCAAATTCATCTTCTAGAAATATAAATTGGGATGGGGACAGGTGCAGACACAGGCAACAAGAATCATGATTTCCTTCCAAAGGACACTTGGTGCGTGCTTTGCCCAATCCAGCAAAGTGAAAACTAGTGGCCACTAAGGTAGTGGGGAACACGAGCGACACAGAACAGCTTCTGAAGCTGAAGGGCAGGTTGTAATGTGAACAAATGGGCAGGGAGTGCCATGAATAAACAGAAGCTGGAAGTGAAAGGATTTCTAACATGAAAAGCACTGAGGGTCTGGGGTAGTCTTGTGATCAGCTAGAACAATGCAATCTAAACTGATCTAATTCCATGTAAATCAGGGAAGGATTATCTTGTATCTAGTCGGGGAAGGATTATCTTGTAGCTGAGAATGTGAGAGGATGGAGAGACAGAATCTCAGACTTGCACCAGGAGGAGCTCAGGTAAGAGGTGTCTGCTGAGGTTCTCAATGAGCAAGGGTTGATTTTTTAATTTTTGGGTTTTTTAATTATCTATTTTAATTTTTAAATTTTAAGTCCCCCTGCCCCCATCAGTAAGGTTATCAGCTCCAGGGCATTACGGAGATGGGTTAGATCAGGTTGGTCAATGGATTAGGACACGATTCAAATAGTCTGGTAAATACCATTGTAGTGTTTTTTGAAGTATAAGGCTTGTGAAAACTTGTAGCTGCTTTTTGTGAATTATTTGCTTCCTGCATCAATGATTGAGAACCTGTTAGTGTTAATAGGCTAGCTGGTTCAAAAAGACTGATGCCACTCCCTGCTGTCAGTCAGGGATCACTTCTCCACTAAAGGAAGACAGTAAATGTCTTCTGTAAAATTCAGGGGCTGGCTAACAAATTGCAGTTTAGAATACATTACAGATGATGAATGTGATCTCCTTAAAGGGAAATCTATTCGTTTGACTTAGTGCTCTTACGATTAATTGCTTCCCAGATTAAATTGCTCCATAAAACGCATGCTACTTTATTCGATCTCTTCATGATGAGATTAGCTAGGCCATGCTAGTTCTTTGTATGTTAATTACAATGGTATTTTCTTCTTCAATTTAATTATTAAATTGTTTAGCACAGCATGCTTTCTCCTAGCCTCAGGAAAGATGTCTGTATCTTTTTTTTGACCACTGTTTTATAATCTTACTGCCCTTTATACAGAAATATTCTGGGTTTCCTTTATAGAAGTATCACACACTGTAGAGGATACATTGTGAGGGGTTTTTTGTGTTTTCTTTGGTGTGCTGCGGAAACACAGGCGTGGTTCTAACCTTGCACAGGTTCGCTATGCGACGGTCTAGGTTGAGGAATGAGGAGTTTATGAACTGAAGCTGCGGAGGCAGATTTCCAGAGTTGCCCCCCAAAGAGGAATTTATCTGGGTACTGACGCTCAGACCGCTTCTGTTAAAAGTGTAAAGCTCACCGAGTGGGCAGGATGTTTGCTTTTTGTCTCACCTGAAAAATCAACACTATAGCAGTTCAGTATTCTCTGCTGCTGAAGTTTCAGGGCAGATTTGGAGGGAAGAACCATGTGTGCTTTCCTCGTTCTCAGAGGCCTTCTCTGTATTTGCTGACCATACCCAAGACTCTCTTTTTTTTGAAAACCTACAAAATGGAAACACAAGAAGCTGAAAAGCATCAGAATTGTGGTAACAGACTAAAATTATTGGAGGAGGCCAACAGTAAATAACTTAAAGAAAATTTGAGAAAAAGCTATTTTAAGTTCTCATTATAAAACTTGCCCCAGCCTTCAGGATATTAGTGCATTCCCCCTTCATCAGTCAGGGGATGACTAGTCAGCAACTACCCGCCCCCCCGTCCCTCCCCTCCCCAGCACAAAATAGCCCCTATCCTTTTGCAACGCTAAGCCTGGGATGTACATATAACCTGATGTTCCCACAGCAACATTACAGTGGTTCTGTTGTGAAGTTGTTGGTTTTCTTTATTTTCTTTCTTTTTTTTACTGTTTATGCTGCTATACCACTCTAGATGAACTATTTAATATGTACCAACTAAACTGTTAAGATGTGGTGTTTAAAATCGTTCACGTCTCTGGGTCTAAAGTGGAGCTTCTCTCTTACCCAGCTATAATACATTTTTTTTATTTGCTTCTCAACTTAAGCTCTCTCCCTCAGTAAATAGTGCATTCTATTGGAATTGAGTCCCAAAGACAAGGCAAGGTTTTGTATTAATTAACCTAGTCTTTCATTTGCTGTGTATCCAGAGCTTAGAAAATTCAAAAAGGTGTAGCAGAACTAGGAAAGTTTCAGAAAGGGGCAGCAAGAATGACTGAAGGTATGGAACCAGATGTGTTACGAAGAACACTTGTATATATGACAAGTCTTCAGGCTGGAAGAGAGATGGCAGAGAATATGCAAGAGTTTGTAAAAAATAATAAATGTCATGGAGAAGATGAAGAGGAGCTACAAGAAGAGGGTGCATCAGAAGATCAGATAAGCTCAAATCAAAGACATACTGCTTCGTGTAAAAGTTAGTTAAGCTGTGGAATACCTAAAAGGTTATGTGATTTTAAAACAATGATTATACAAATTAATGGAAGAAAATTCCATCATGGGTTACTGATCATAGAGATATCGCCTCTGCCTCACATATCATCTTGAACTGCATGTGGCTGGAAGTAAGAGTTCTTCCTGGGGCAGTAGCATTTTATACTTGTCTGGTTTTACGCTGTTCGCTGAGCCCCTATCTCTAGACACTTTCGAAGTCGGGACACTGACCTGGCCTTTGCTACCTGACTCAATATAGCAATTGTTAATGTTTACAGAAATTTTATCTGTCAGCAGCTCCTCAGGAATCAGCTATTTGCTCAAAGCCTTTACCAAGAGTAGGGTGACATGCCAGCATGCCCATCCCACTGCTTTCAGGATTGAAGGATTACACTTTACTTATAACCTAGATAGGTGATTGTACATGTGGTTTGTTAAATCTGACACTACTTTCAAGTCAAGAGGGCTGAATTCCCATGTTAGGTGTCTGTAAGGGCTCATTATGTGAAGGAGTTTCTTAACTACGTTTTGACCCACATCAGCTTTGTATACAGAAGAGAAGGGCTCCAAGCCTTGCTGTGGCTTTCTGCTGCTGCTTGCATGTGCACAGGAAATATTGTCCTTGGTAATTTAGAAGAGGGATATCTAAGGAAGAAGGCTATGCTTTCTTATGAGCTGGCCTCTTGCATAGCAGCCTTTTGCTCTTTTTCTGGGAGTGGCAGAGAAGTGTGTAGTTTTCTGGAGCACTGGTGGAGAGAAGGGTAGAATGATCAACCATGGAAGATTTTTCTTCCCTCAGGATTTTACTTTAGAATTTCAGTCATTATCTTCACTGTTCCTTTTTTCTCCAGAAAGAACTCATAGAGAGCTGTCAGGATCATGAACTCATAAATCTCATGAAAGTAAAACCTGTGCCAGCTGAGCAAGGCATGATTTTAATTAAGACTAACAGGATTTTTTGTCTTTTTTTCTTTCTTGCTAGCCCTGATTCAAATATAACGATTGGGAAGAAAGGTCTGTATAAGTTCAGTAGCCTGAACTGTTTCTCAGCTAAAGAAGGCTGAGTTGGTGGGACCTTTTAAGACTTCTTTGATTTAAAGAAATAAAAAATTAAAGGCCCTAGGTTTTTTTTATTTGGTTAAGGGGACAAATCCTTTTACTGAGCCTTTGTAGAGCAAGGAATTGAACAGGGACATAATCCGTTTGTTCTGTTGCAGGTTACTGTTCTAAAGGAAGTTCATGTTGGATAATTTCTCATTCATTCCTTTTTCCTTCTGGCTACTGCTCTATAAATAGATGTTTAAAAGGTTCTTTTACAGAAATCTCTGAAGACAAACATTGATTTCACTAAATAATAAAAAAAAACAACCTATCATCAATTCTTAGTGCACAAGTTAGCTGGGTTAGGAAAACAGATCAGGGTTGGAGATCTCTGCTGTAAGTGCCTCAAATAATGATCTGTTCTTTGTGAAGAGAATTTACCTGTGAAGACCAGCCAAGGTGAATTAAAAAGAGTGTTACCTGGAAACGGGCAGATGTGAAGCCATATATCTTACTGTCATCTGTCATCCCGCGTTGGCCCAGCTGTGGGCTGTGTCTGTATGGAAGGTGGGAAGGGTCTTTCCCGCACCGAGGGACTAAGGCTGTGTGGCCCCAGCTGGTTCTCCAGCCCAGTGCTGGGCTTGCGGACCAGTTCTGCCCCTCCACCTGTGCTGCCTGTGCAAGCACCAACACGGCGGGGGCTGAGAAGTGTCTCCTTCGGACTACACTGCTGACCTGACTGAGTGCCAAGCTGAATTTGCCTCCCATCCGTTTCTTCCCCAGTCCGTGGTGCCTCTGACAGGGAAAGCCATCTGTGTTACAGCCTTTTTATCTTCGCCTGGGGAGGGAGATGAAGCAGAGCTGTATTGCTTGCAGTCTGATGTTGCGAAGCAGTTTGTGACCTACCGCACGCGAACCCAGCCCTGACCGTTGCGCCTCTGAATGAGGCAGGTACGGTGCTCACTGAAAGGTTGGGTGCTGAGGGTGCCTCTAATTCTTGACTTTCTAAGCAAACCTTTCCTTCTGTGTTACCAGTCATTCAGTTGAAAGAGTTTGCTCGGCGTGGAATGATGCTGCTGTGGAACCCTACTAAGGCCCCATCTGCTAAGAGCTTGTATTGATTTGTGTCTTAGTTTATAAAAGCCTTCAATTCTCCTTGTGTAAATGCTATAAATAATGCAGATGTACTAGATGAAATGTGCTGTAGGAACATCCCAGAAATCATTTTGGTCTGGGTTGAACTGAGCTAATCTGATCATGGTTAGGAGTTTCTCAATAGCTGTGAAGCAAAAAGTATATTGTCTTATTCTAGCTTAATGTATTAGTCAATACACAGGGGTAGGAAGATAGGTGTTTGAAAGCAGTAATCAACTTTCTAAAACAAGCACTTTTAATGTTAAAGTATTACAAAACTTCATCTGAAAGTAATTGTAAATCACATATACACACAGACAGTGGAAGTACAGTAAAATCCAGTTCTGTGCCTGTGATTTATCTGCATAATCCTCACATTTGTATGCCGCTTGGTCGGAAGGACTGCAGTGCTTCAGAGGCTATATGTATATACTACATAAATCACTTTGCCCACTCATAGCAAACAGCCATTTTGTGCTAGTAACATTGCAGAATGCATTTTAGTAGGGGACATTGATGAATAATTTGTCCTTTTGAGTTTCCATGGGCTTTAGGGCACCAAAATGTAGTTCAGGTTGGACTAGGTCCAGATCTGTATGAGAACTCCTTGGCGGTCTTGCAGAAAATATATGGATGTTTTAGAGGTGACCTGTTTTTAGAAATTTAATTGGATTTTGCTCTGTTTTATGTCAGTTATGTGTAAAGAAAGCAAAAAAGTAGAGGGATGTGGTATTTGTTAGATGGCGGGTTTTTTTCCTTGTTCAGTTAGAAATATCCATCTTGTCGAGGCTGTGGGAAGAGGATGATTTTTCTTCAGAGTGGTCTGTGGTCATGGCAGCTTGGGTTCTTTTCTGCATTGGAGAGATCAACTGATGGACAGTGGTTCCTGCAGAGGAGAGAGAATGTGTGTGTTTGCTCATAAATTCATTCTAATCAATGTTTCCCTGGCAGTTACTTGATGTTAAGTTACCGCACTTGCAAGATGAAGAATGTGTTTACATGCTATTAGCATTGTTAATTGAGAGGAAACATGGATACAGCCTATTTTCAGAGCTGAGACGTGTCTTCCTGTCACTTTTCTGCACTTGATGGCCCCAAAACTGCTGACGTGATCAAATAGCACATTGCAGACTACAGCTGTTAGAGAATTTCAGGACTCGCTGGTTCTGCTTCAAATTGTTTAGCATCAAGCACTTTGTCTTGGCTAAAGCTGACAAACCATATGAACCAGGTTGCCCACCAACAGAGAGTTTTTAGGAATTTGGGGTTATATGTCAACATTCACTACCAAAGGACCTCCAGGTGCCCAGAGGAACTTGGAGAGCTCTTGAACATCAGCGCAGGGGGAGACTTCAGAAGTCATTGAGATTGCTGCTGGTCAGATTTGGTTTTAAACTTTCCCAGTTGGTTCTCCAAGTATTGTTTGCTGACATGCATACATTATAGCTCTTCTGCACAGCCGGAAAACTTGTGACAGTAGAGAGAAGAGGTATTTAAGAACCTCTGTTAGCTTTACAGCAGAGATCACTGAAGTTCTATGGACATGTGAAACTTAAAGCATTTTGGAGCTAGCAGTCTGCATCAATAACAATGCTGCAGATTCCAAGAATAAGTGATGTGACAAAACACTCATCATGGGGCATCCCCAGAAGGCAAGGATGTCAAGGGTGCACTTCCTTAGGTGATGAGTATGAAAAAAGTGCTACGCGGTAAGTTCTTCAGTGATCAGAAAGGACATGTGAATTTCTGATAAATTCTGCAAGTTACTGGAAGACTGGCAGAAGGCTAAATCATGAAGTAGATGAGGCGGTGTGATCTGAATTGCTTTATAACCTGTCAGGCAGTGCAGTTCATGAAAAAGCAAGTGCCAGCCTGCAAAAGGGGGCTGTATCTTGAAAAGCAGTGACTGAAAAACCATTACTGGCAGCTTTACTCTAGGTCTCTTGTGAAATGTCAAGCTAAAAAGTTTATTTGACTCTTGAAATAGTAACAGGAAAGATATTTTATGATCATATATTTTTTTGCAATGTTGTCTGTTTCAAAAAGTATATTGAAAAATTGGAGAAAGGACAGAGAAGACTCAGTTATGAGAGGCTAGTAAAAATGATTTCAGGATTTCAGTATCTTAAGCTCTTTAAAACAAAACCCGAGGTATGTTCTTCAGAGTGTTCAAAGATCTTTTGAGAAGACAAAGTGCCAAAACAGGAAAGGAACATAAGGGCAGACACTGAAACCAAATTGAAACTGCAAATTAGGTGCCCATTTTTACTAGGTAATTAACCATTGTAGTAAACGACAGAAGGGACCGGTTTTCTTCCCCTCTTCATATCTGAACAGGATACCTTTGTGAAAGATGCTCTAGCTAGCTACTGGCATGAGACTACGTAGTGCAAGGATAATGTTGAAAAAATGCAACAGCCTGTCATATACAGAAGTTCCGAGAAGCTGATCTACTGACTTGTAGTTTCATCAATCAGTTAAAGACCGGATCAAAGATCTTGTTTTGCATTTAAAACTTAACAAATTCACTCTGAATTCCTACGATTCACGCTTGTATTTTTGCATTGAGAGAATTCTTCTCCTGTACGTCAGCCTTAGACCTATTGAAATTTATCCATGCAGCAATTAAACAGAAGGGCTGTCCTGAGACTTATTTGAGGAGTTCTTGCTCCTAAGACCACAGAAAAGAGGTGACATTCAAGAAGATGTCGGTGGGCTGCAAGCTTTTAATTTTTTTGCAGTTTGCAGTCACCCTGATGGCTGTGCTCAGTGAGTATGGGCCAGGGTGGAGGAGTTGTGCTGCAAGGAAGTGTGGAGAAATCACTAGCTTAACCTCCTGGTAAAAATACCACATTTGTAACTTATATTTTCAGCCATACGTGTTTCAGTTTTTATATGGGAGCGGGGATTTTCCCATTGTGTTTCAGAATAGCAAAAGCTTTATACTAAGCTGTAATAGTAAAAGAAAGCTCGAGTGCTTCAGAGATTTCAGAGAGTCTATTTTTTAAGTCTATTTCTTACTTAAGTTTTTTCTGAATGGGTTTTGCTCAGCCTTCCATGTTTAGTCATGGAATTAATGGACAGGAGCAGTAAAGCATGCTGGGAATTGGCCTCAAACCCAGAGAAGGGTTAAATACACCGTTTATTTCAGCGAAGTCCCTTTTTTTTTTTTTAAAGTGCATACATATAGAGTGTTATTGTAGTGTAGGTGTTCTTAAACGCTGTGATCTTGCGGATGCTTGAGTCTTTAGGTCAGGATGTCAAGACACCCTTTGACCCAAGAGGTCCTGCTTATCAGCTTCAGGGTCTGCAGGCCAGCACTTCTAAGAGGCCTCCATCTCCATGCATGCAGGCACTCTGCAATTTGAACACAGCTGGCACTCCCTATAGCAAGGCTTTACACGTAAAGGTATGGCAGGAACTGCATCTTAATGATGCCCACCATCAGGAGAAAGTAATCTGTGCCCAACTCTGCCCCAGTCGAGCGGGCTGTGGTGAATCCCAACTCCTGCTAGAGCTGGAAGAGAACGTGACCTTTAATAGCTGTCTGACTGCAGTTTCCCTGAAATGGCTAAAAACACTTAAATGGGATGGTATGTTTGATGGTATGTTAAAAAAGGAAAAAGGGAAAGGCAGTCAATACTTGATGTGGCTGTATTACTGGGTCATGAAGAGCTGGTTTTGAGGGAGGGTCTAAAAAAGCGCAGTACAGCCTGTTTTGGAGCTTTCATTAGCTGCCCCAACATGTAACTGCAATGAATCTATAGGGGCTACAGGTCTGTCTTTGCTCGTCTCTCCTACCACCTCTTAATTCTGCCTGTTGAATAATGGCAGAGGTGTTTTGGGGCACTAAGTCATTAAGGTTTGTTGACACTCAGGTTTGCCATTGCTATTCAGGAGGTTAAGCACTGTTTGCTCCTGCTCTCCTGTGCCACTTGCGTTGAGGAAGAGCTTCTTTGTTTCTCTGCTGGCTCTCCCTGCTCATCACTATGCAGAGTGAAGCCTTAGAAGTCACCTGAATATTAATTTTTCAGGCTTTCTGAGAATTGTGGGAAGTAAAGGTCAAGGAAAGTATATTGGCTCCCATTAAGGCAGAACGGCGAATGTGCTGAGCAATGAACAGGAGTGCCAGCCTAGGATAATACACCCCAAACTTGGTCCTGCTGTCAGCTCCTCTGGTCTCCTGCCAGGGGCCTATGGCCACGTTTACTTTGCGGTGACTTTTTTGCACAGAGCAGTTGTCGTGGTTTAGCCCCAGCCGGCGAATAAGCACCACGCAGCCGCTCACTCACTCCCCCTCCAGTGGGACGGGGGAGAGAATCAGGGGAAAAACTCTTGGGTTGAGATAAAAACAGTTTAATAGGACAGCAAGAGAGAAGGAAACAACAGTGATAACAACAATAATAATACTGACAAAGGAATGTACAAGAACAAGTGATGCCGAATACAGCAATTGCTCACCACCTGGCGATGGACAGCCCGTCCCCGAGCGGTCATTCCTGACCCCCGGCCAACTCCAGTTTATGTGCTGGGCATGACATCATATGGTAGGGAATATGCCCCTGGCCAGCCTGGGTCAGCTGTCCTGACTGTGTCCGCTCCAGCTTCCCGGGCACCCCCAGCTTCTTGCTAGCAGGCCAGCACGAGAAGCTGGGCTGTCCTTGACTACTTAGCAACAGCTCAAAACATCAGCACCTTATCAACGTTTTCTCATCCCAAATCCAAAACGTATCCTTGCGCTAACTTCTGTGAAGAAAACCACCTCTAGCCTGGCTGAAACCAGGACAGCAGTTGTACATCTCCTCCGAATGCAGAGATGCAGCATCTGAAGACTTAAGAGATCTGCAGATCTTGAGCTGAGCCTCCTGCTCCATGGCAAGAGAAGCCCTGCTGGAAAGGGGAGGCAAACAGTTAGTCCTGAGCTCCTGGTGGGTCTGCTGTGTGTGTATGTGCACTGTGCAGCAAAATACTCTGTGCTGGAGCCTCTGGGTTTATTTTAGAGATAGCTTGGAAGGAACTTGGGTGTAGCGATTTTCCAGTGGAAGACTGAAATCAAAACACTTTTCAATACTTGCCGATTCTTACTTTGAAACATCCTTACTTCAAATTTTTTCAGTAGTTGTATGCTTTCAATGTGAAAATTTCATTTGTCACAATTTTTTTCCCCAAATCTTGTATTTCAAAGTTGAACTGAAATCTTTGTCCAAACAAAGTTTTTGATCAATTCACACTAAGGGTAAATATGAAATTTGAATGGAGAGGTTAAAGAACGTACAGTTTCATTTTGAATTTGAAACAAAGCCAGACTCCTAAATTTGAAATCCTTTATAAGAAAGGGATCTTCAACTTGGTTCTAATTTTGATTTAATAGGACAGCAAGAGAGAAGGAAACAACAGTGATAACAACAATAATAATACTGACAAAGGAATGTACAAGAACAAGTGATGCCGAATACAGCAATTGCTCACCACCTGGCGATGGACAGCCCGTCCCCGAGCGGTGATTCCTGACCCCCGGCCAACTCCAGTTTATGTGCTGGGCATGACATCATATGGTAGGGAATATGCCCCTGGCCAGCCTGGGTCAGCTGTCCTGACTGTGTCCGCTCCAGCTTCCCGGGCACCCCCAGCTTCTTGCTAGCAGGCCAGCACGAGAAGCTGGGCTGTCCTTGACTACTTAGCAACAGCTCAAAACATCAGCACCTTATCAACGTTTTCTCATCCCAAATCCAAAACGTATCCTTGCGCTAACTTCTGTGAAGAAAACCACCTCTAGCCTGGCTGAAACCAGGACAGCAGTTGTACATCTCCTCCGAATGCAGAGATGCAGCATCTGAAGACTTAAGAGATCTGCAGATCTTGAGCTGAGCCTCCTGCTCCATGGCAAGAGAAGCCCTGCTGGAAAGGGGAGGCAAACAGTTAGTCCTGAGCTCCTGGTGGGTCTGCTGTGTGTGTATGTGCACTGTGCAGCAAAATACTCTGTGCTGGAGCCTCTGGGTTTATTTTAGAGATAGCTTGGAAGGAACTTGGGTGTAGCCATTTTCCAGTGGAAGACTGAAATCAAAACACCTTTCAATACTTGCCGATTCTTACTTTGAAACATCCTTACTTCAAATTTTTTCAGTAGTTGTATGCTTTCAATGTGAAAATTTCATTTGTCACAATTTTTTTCCCCAAATCTTGTATTTCAAAGTTGAACTGAAATCTTTGTCCAAACAAAGTTTTTGATCAATTCACGCTAAGGGTAAATATGAAATTTGAATGGAGAGGTTAAAGAACGTACAGTTTCATTTTGAATTTGAAACAAAGCCAGACTCCTAAATTTGAAATCCTTTATAAGAAAGGGATCTTCAACTTGGTTCTAATTTTGATCATCCATCTTGTTGAGTATCATGATGTGGCTTGTCTGTGAAGACAAATATAGTTCTGCCTGTTAGCATATAGGTTTTGTGGGGGTTATTTTCCTTTTCTTACTACCCACCCCCTGAGATTTATGCACTTTTCTCTCTTTTTTTTTTTTTTATAGTAAGCATGTTGCCAAGCCTTGGTACTCTCTAACTGATAAGTGTCGTTGCTCATTAGCATCAAATGCCACAGCCTGTATCACTTTTGCTGTGTTGCTCAGCTAGCACGTGTTGACTGTTAAAGTAGCGTTTAATCCCTTTGATACTGAATGGGTTCTGTAATCATCTGACCTGTTATTTAATATAATAATCGAAGTTCTCTAATGACTTGCATGGTTTAATTCCTTTAGGAATCTTGCAAGAGACAAGGAAATTTTGCCATGCAAGCTAACTTACGTAGCAGTGGAGAGCTGGTGGCGACAAATGCTTTTTAAATATAGTCAGGAAAATGATGACTTAAGCAAGTGCAGTGTGGGTGAAGGGAAAACAGGGTTTGGTAGGTGAACAGTAAGTGTCCTGATTGCTTTATGTTGCACTGACAGGTTTTCTGCTGCAAGTTTGACTAGCATTTTTGGAGCAAGATTTTTACAGCGTTTTACCTGGCAATAAATACTGTATCAGTTAGGTTAGAGCAGTGTTTGATCTGGGTTAAATTGTCAGAAATTTCTAAGCGTGTGCCTATCAATAGTAAGTAATTATGCATATGCTCAGAATGAATGTTAACCAAGGTAATACAAGTCACGCAGATTTTTTTCCTCTTTAAATGTGGGGGAATCTGCAGTATCACTCACAGAAATGTTCAGTAATTTTTGGCAGTTTAAAACTTTGTAATAGTGACCTGTGTATGTGCTGAATGCCTTTTTTTGTAAGCTATTCCTGCTCCTCCGTATTTCCCAAAATGCTGAAATTCAGCAGCTTTCCCTTCAGAGTATATGGCAGCCCTGTTATCAAAGGTTTCTAGGGCTGAGATGATACTGCTGACACTGGTTCACAAGCAAGACCAGGGAAAAGATCCTGGTCTTTTCCGTGCAGACGCAAGGGTGATGAGGTAGGGCAGGAACAGGAATCAGCCTGCTGCAGTGACTAGACCAGGAAAGAAGCGTTGCCTTCAGTCTTTGAATGGAAGAGCTAAAAGGAACTGAGGAAGAATCAAATACCTTAATATAAGTAGTCAGCACTGCATTTTTGCCAAAGCAAGTGTAATAGTAGAATGAGAATTCAAGATTTGAACAGCCTCTTAATGCTTAGAACGTTTTGGTGTTTGCTAGAGCAATTCTGAATCACATAGAGCTTATAGGAATTAATGCAACCAAGTGCGGTGACTTCCCTCTTAGTATTAGTTATTTTGCAAATAAGAGGAGCACATTTGTCTCTCCACATCAGGTTTGCTTGTTGTTGTTTGTTTGTTTGTCTGTTTGTTAATGTGGCCTCAGTTTTGGTTGCTGAACTTGGGAAGTTGTGTGGTCTTCCTCATCTGCTGAGTGTCTACAAACGTTGTCAGCAACAACCGAATACACGGATGCTTTATGTTTAAAAAAGAAAAGGAAAGGAGGTGATAAAATACAGTGTGGGTTGCACAACTCGGAGGTTGCCCCAAGGTCTGGAAGGTTTGGGGTGTTGGCTTAAGAACTCTGCAGCTTAAGCTTTGCAAAGAAGCTAGCTTGAACTGTCCAGAGCTACTGCCCTGTTAGAACCGATGCACCTCTCCAGTGTGTAGTTCGTGTATTAGATATTTCAAGGAAAAAGCAGAGGCAAAACTTTTAGCTCTCTTTTCATAGGGAAAAGTCCAGGCCTCCTTACTGCCTGCAGATCCTCTGTGCCACCTGTTTTATATCACATGTAACTTATTAAAAAACACGTGGGGTTTTTTGCGTTATGTTTTCTTAGGAGCCTTGGAAAACATTTTAAAACTTTTAAAGCATGAAAGACATATCAGTAACAGAACACTGTAGGAGTTGGGCTTTTTCTTTGACTTGCTTCATAGGAAAACATCAGCAATTAACTTTGAAATGTTTGGTGCTCTGCTGTTTCTTAGATTGGAGAACTATACTTCACTTTTGAAATAGAAAATGCATTTCACTGGCCTTGCTTTCAGTAATACCCATACAAAGAACAGAACAGAAAAAAACAAATGTAGGCATACATTACAAAACCAAAGCCTTAAGGGAAAGGTGATTGCAGAGGTATGATTGTACATGTCAGATATGGTGGTGGGTGAGAGGGGAGTGTGGGTACTTGAAAAGAAAATAGTTTTCTCATCTTCTGTGTGACACAGCAAAGTCTGCCCCCAAAGCATGCTGGGTTTGTTCTTCCATGGCTAATTCAGCTAAATGTTTTTTTTGTCAGCATCTGACTGAAATTTGGTGCAGGATAAGGATCTGCGAAATAGAAGTAAAAAACAAAAAACCCAACACCATTGAAGTGATTCTGAAAACCCTTGGTGTTGGCAAGTGATTTAAAAAGTTGCCACTTGTCAGTTGGGCTGTGATGAGTTGACCCCCAGTTCTCTTTTTGCCTGATGATCTATGAGTGTATGTGCACAGGCTAGTGTAAGGTATTTTGCATTTTTCTCTGCAGTCACAACACATTTAATACCTGCTTGTTGTCAGTAATTCAACTGATAACATGTTCAACTGCAAGAAATCACTTGCATCTGATCATCACCCCTTAGATGTTGAGAGTAGATTTGTGAGATCTGCAGCTACTGGGTTGGAGGGAGCTTGGCTTTCAGGGAGGCAGGACTCGTTAAGGGAATTAAATAGGAAAGAAAATGGGTACACATGAAATGCTTACAGCAAAGGAGTTAGATATCTATGATGAGATGAAGCTCTCCGCTGGTCTGTAAGCCAGACAACTTGTCTCAGGAAAACAGAATGTTAATCGACTACAGATCCTCCAGCCTTTCACACATGAAATAAATACCATAACAAGAGTACCATTCATTCAGCTGTAATGGTGTTTGGCTCTACGCCTTTCCTTGGCACTGAAAACCAACTTCACTCTGTCCCAAGTGATGTGTGGTGACATCTTTATTGAGGACGTGATACTCACTTGGGGGGGGGGGGGGGTGAGTGTCATCACAGTCTATGCTTTAATCTTGGTCCTGCATTTTGGAAGGCAAGGTGTTGCTTTAGTCACTTCCATCAGGCATTTCTCAGCAAATGTGAGTCTCATTTGCACCTGTCTGATGAGAAAATAGTGTGAGGTTTGCAGCATCTTGTATCTTCAGAGGACTGGACTGTAAATAACGTGTTTTTTTCTGCATGGTAGCTGGTAGTGTCTGAAAGGTTAAGATTGTGAACTCCATTTAGACTTACGTGGCTGTGGAGGTACAGCCATAGCTGACACTTGGTGTAATTAAGTTAATTAAATACCATTGTGGGACTCAACTTCATTTCCTTTGCGAAGTAGGTTTGACTGTAGTTGATTCTTGCTTAGGCAATGTTCCTTCCCCCCCCCTCCCCTTAATGTGATTTAATATCCAGCTACTAGATTGTATTGTTCTAACCCTTTACTTGCTCAATCCAGACAAATGGCCATGCTTCGGTGCCTTCCATTCCCTCTGGGACTTCTGTCACAGGCACGGTTTTTACTGTGAGTCGATAGAATAAGATTGTGTTATGTGACCTGAAGAGAGAGATTTCTGTCTCGCTGCCACGCTCTGCAAAGAGGGTGTTCAGGGCCTCATGCAGTACCTGCAGGCTCGCACCTGACAAAATGGGATAATAGGAGTCATTTCCACCCACTCTACGTAATAGGGGGTTGATGGCAAGTGTTCACTAAGTTAATTAGACTAGCAACCATACTCATTGCCTTTCTCAGAGAGCTTTAAAAGGTCCCAATGGGATGGCTTATAAACTTTTTAAAGTTCACTCTTTTCTTGGTATGTTTGGAAGCTCATATGTGCAGTCCATATAGCATTCTGCACTAAAATACAGCATCCAGTAAGCTAGACTTTCTGCTTTCCTTAAAGTTAAACATCCTATGATAAAGTACTAATTAAGATACTAACGGGTGTCAAAGTAATATGAAATATTCCAGGTTTTGATCCCTTTTGAGGTTTTGCAATGCCTTGTGTCTCGGGAGGCGTGGATGGCAATCTGTAATGTGAATTACGAAGCAGTGAGCAGATGCTGACCCACTTACAATGGTTGCAGAGAACAAATATTTGCCAGAAGTTCTTTATTTCAGGTCCCAACCAGAGAGGGTGGCTCTGCAAACCTGGTACCGTGTGGTAAACCAGTCGGATGTGCTTACCCCCTGCTTGTTTTGTTTTTCTCACCTTCTGGATTAGTTGTTTCCTCATACCTTGCTATATGTTTTGGAGAGCAGGTTGCCTTGTACATGAGAGAGTTAAAGGTAGTTGTAGTTGAAGGGCTGTACTTGGTGTTGAGGCAGTATTTTTATGACACATTTCGTTGCTGTAAAACACCTGGCTACTAGAGAGTATCATGCTGTTTGCATCAAAGGGTGCTTAGATACTAAGAGAACCACAGCCTCTTTGGTCCACGGACTGTATTTTCTGCTTGTTTGGCACATCTGAAGAACTTTGGACAAATTAACATAAATGAAGTAAGAGGCCTGGGGAGCAGGTGCTACAGAAAAGGTTGTTTAGATTCTGAAAGATACTTCCATATTAATATTGTTCATTACGGGCCTCTGCAGATATTGAGGCAGGACCAGGAACTTAGGGGAGTTGGCACTTTCTAAAAGCATATATTGAGAAAACACCTGAGGAGGGCTTCTCACTTCAGAAGTTGTTTGAGATTTCAGAATTGGTAACACAACTGTGGAAGCATAGACGTTGTGTTATTTGTGTCCCGTATGCTGGCGTAGCGATCCCTGGCATGGTCAGCTCTCGCATCTTGAACATGCTGGACTGAGTTGCAGTTTTCAGTGCCCAGCAGCCCAAGCTCTGACGACAGGCTTTGTATTTGCAGTGTTTCTGTACGCTGTCAAACTGCACCAATTTGTAGTTAGAGGTGAGCAGGTATTAGTTCACTGCTGCTCACGGGAATTGAGGTGTAATGGAGGGTTGGCTTTTTAACGCCTTTACTTTGGTAAAAGTAAATTCTCACCGTACTCTCACCACTAGTAGCCAGGTGTTTCAGAGCAATGAAATGTGTCATGAAATGTGTCATAAAATGTGTCATTTAATCTCTCTCATAAATTACATGATCAAGATGAGAAATTTATTTCTTATCAAGTCCTAGCTTTGCTGTAGAAGAACAGATAGGCAGAAGAGTGGGAACACAGAACAGGGTAGTATCAATAGATATTTTCACTTCCAACACATAGGCGGCATCTTCTACATTGTCATTCATATCAGTTAAGCTTAGCAGTGCCACTGGCTATGTGTACTTAAGAATTTTGATGCCCACTTACTGAGAAAAGGGAGCAGAAATGCATCTAGGCTATGTCTGAGCTGTGAGCGTGTCTGGGAATCTCGCAAGAATAGTTCCAGTGATGCTCTGGACACATGAAAATATGCAAGTGGGTGAATTCCTTGAGTTGCAGTGTCTGGTGAGGTTGTGTAACTGTCCCAAAAGAGTTAACTGCTCACCCATGAGGACTTTGTTCATTAAGAAGCCAAATAAAAGTCATGTAGGTGTGAGGGTGGAGGTGTTTAGTTTGCTTGGCTTAAATGTGTGGACATGAACTGGAAGAAGAGCAAATGGGCATATCCTGCCAGCCGTGATGATATTGGGTCAGTACCTGGCAAACAGTGAAGTGGAAGGATGCACTGCGGAGCTGCATGGTCAGAAAGTACATCCTCTGCCCCTGCAGAATGGGGCTTGGTAAAACAATGTTGGGAATTGGGAGAAGCTCAGTTGGCATGGATGTGCTCTTTTGTACCCTCCTTATTAAATAAATAGACCGTGTATCTCCCTCTACCACGGAGCCTGTCATCGCAATCAATAGGTTTCAGTATGGCAGAACTGAACAGGTGTAGCGGGCTTATTTCTTCTGTGAAATTGCTGCAGTGCTGATTCGGATATTTTCGGTGAGCTGTAAAGCAAGTGCTTTTGACTAAAATATCCTTTTGTCTTGGATTGTCCCCTGCAGTTTATTATTGTGTCTGGAAGATGCCTCCCCCTGTGAGTTGTGGACTTTCAGCTTAATGTCAGTACTCATTAAAGTGTAGGAGCAGAAGAAATTTAACAGACCGAGTTAAACCACAGTAGAAGGAAGAATTTAGTGCACCATTCCAGGGGGTTTGCTTCCTTTTAATTGATGCACACAGCTTAGGTATGGCAGCTATGTGTGTTTTATAGCAATGCCTTGTGGACATGTGTTAAAATAATCTAAACCCTCTCACCTCCTGCCAGGTGGGGCTGTACATGTGGAGTAACTCAATCTAATTGTTGCAGGCACTGAACAGATGGGGTTTTATTGTCTTGAGTGCTGGGAGTGTGTAAGAGAGCAATGCCAGCAGGATCCTTGCCCCAAACAGCAGCTTGCTGAGACACAGCTTGCTGCGGGAAGGCTGGCTTGCGGCCGGGAGTTTTGCACAGGTCTGCAGCAATCAGGATTGCAGCGGCATGAAGAGTGGGAGAGGATAGGTGGTTTGTGTTCATTTTCGTCTCTGTCTTATGTGTAACCTACTTGCTGCCTTGTGCTTGAGCAGTTTTCAACACCTCACATAATAAAATCACTCTCAGCTCTTTTCATCGTGTTGGTTTAAAACACTTTGTGGGGGTGATTGTTCTTATTCTCATTTTATAAAGGGAGAAGCTAAGGCACGTGAGCGGGATAGGGAACTGCTGTGGCAAATCACAGGGAAACTGGTCACTTATTCCTGTTCCTGAACAATAACCACTTTATCTCACTTTATCTGTAATAAAGCAGCTTTATAAAGTGGAGCGTGATAAGACAACTATGCCCTTTCCTGCTTCTGCCTGTTCCTGGCCTTCATCATGGTCCTGCAAGCTTAGTGCATGCTGGAGTATTTGTCCATCAGATACTGTCGGTTTTTACTGCAGAGGGAAAGCGAACTGGCTGCCTTTGCCATGCATTTGGCTTTACTCGATGCAGGTAGCAACGTGCTCACTGCTGCCCAGTGCATAAGCAGTTAGTTGAGAAGACAAATGTGTGTAGTGGGTATAAAGACACCCTTGATTTCCTGTGAAGGGTTGAATACCAACCAAGTGTTGCTGCTTCTATATTGCACTGTAACAAGGTGTAGGTTGATAACAAGTGAGCTTGTGGTGCTGCTTGTATTGTACAAGAAATGTTTGTGTATCCACAAGAATCTTTTATGCCTGGCACTGCATACTGGACCAGTAAAGTAGGTGCAAAGACCAGGTTCATGCAGTGAATGATGGCTCAGCATTCCTATCTCTAGAATAAGCTTTGCAACCTTCTGTTCTTCCCTTAGCCTACTTTCAGCACCTCCAGAGTGCTTAATTTCACTGCTCAGGACAAGAAGACAGTGTTGTCTTACGGGACTCTGGAAATGTAGCTGCTGTCAAGCAAGAGCAGGTATTAGACAGCTCATCTGCAATAACTTGATGGGGAGAGTTTGGAGGTCAGAGAAAACGTGCTGAAGACGTGCTGCCTGCCTGAGCATAGTGATTTTGCTTTCCCTGCACATTGGACCCAGACCAGCTTGTTGTGAGGTTAAGGTGGCCAGGGTGGTGGTCCTTGCCACAGTGGGTGCACGTGGGCTGAAAGATGCTAGGAATTAAAGGACCAGTAGCTTAGTGTTGCTAGTGCGATTCACCTCTCACATGTGATGTTACAACTAGTGGTCAATTAAATTGAGGAATCGAATCTTTTCTTTCCATGCATGCCATATTGGTTTTCACAGGAGCTCTTTCTTGTCAGCAGACTCTGCATCTTCAGAAGTTCTTTTACTCTGAGTGTCTCTGAAGGGCAGCACTGGTTCTTTTTATTTATCAAGGAGTAACTCTAGGTGGTTTTAAACGGCTTTGAGTAATATTTAAAAAATTGTTTCTATACTGGCTGGAGAGCTAGAGAGCTACTGCAGCTACTGCAGAAGCAAGCCCTGTTGCAGTGAAGACGGTGAGGGGTGCAGTGCAACTCACCTGGAGCTATACCTTCTCTCACTGTAGCTCAAGGTGAGAGCCAAAGTGGGAGTGGAGGGGGGGAACCTAATAGGGCCCACATGGAGATTCCCCTGCTTCTCACCTTACAGCCCATGTGTTTTTGAGGGAGATAGGGCTAGTAATAATCACTTCAGGACTGGCCAATTCTTGCAGCCTCAAGAACAGCCCACGTAGAAACTTTCCACCAGTCGGAGCTTTCCAGTTTGCAGCAGACAGACTGCCCTGGGATCGGTTGCTTTTGATCACTTCTGTCCTGCAGTCTTTTCACCTGTTTTTCTTGATCCTACCTGCTCTTCTGTCTCTTTTTTCCCCCATCTCTGTACTTCCTTCAGGATTCTTGTTCTGTGTGTTTTCTATCCTTGGTTTATCTATAACTGAAGTCTTTCATAACACTCAGTAAGTAACAAGCACTGTTCTATTTCCTTGGCCACCTCACTTTTCTGAGCTTTCCCTGTTCTCTTGCATTTGAGTTCGTTAGCTCTCTGGGACACAGGCTTTCCACCGCTCTGCATTTGTACAATACCTGCTGCAGTGGGACCTGCTTTTACTGTCTAATAACATGATTAATACAGGTTGTACAAGTAAATGATTCATTGGCACTTAAGTTCCTAAATCTTCCTAAAGCAGGGTGGGACACTTTCTATTTTTTTCTGCAATCATTCCTTTCTTCCCAAAGAAATAAGTAAATGCAATAAATGCATAAATACATAAATGCGAGTGTCTTAGGTTGTTCATCCTGAGGAAAACACAGGTTTATTCATATGTGTCTCTATAGGGCTTCTGGCATCATGATGTCTAAGTAGACACCTAGGTAGACAACTCTTCAAAGAAGAGTTGCATGAAAAAGTGATGGGAGATGTGTGGTTTTGAGAGCTCTGGCATGGCTAATGTGTAAGTGACTCACCGGGAGATCAAGAAATAAAGAATGTGGAGATCACTTGTGGCTTGCCCTAGAGCACTAAGCATTAACCTCAAGACAAGCCACTGGGAGCCAGTTTTTTAATTCCTGAACCGTTGTTTCACCTTCTGCCTGTTCAGCATCCTTCTCTTGTCCAGTGACATCTCCTCTTGCCCGTTAGCTACTGAACTGTGGGTCTGTCAGGGGAGACAGTGTTGCTAAAGTCACATCTCGGATATCTCTCAGTCCCTAGGGAACTGTGTCCCAAAAGTGCTCTGAAATTTGCGTGACAAATGGCAGCCAGCCCCACTGAGGGACTTTGGGGTGTGAAAATATGTAAGTGTACACACTATCAAAGGCTAGTTGGGGACCTGCAGTGTTTTGTCTTTCAGTTGACACTTTACCGTTTCTTTGCTTTACAAATACATTGGAGATGCTAGTGCTTCATGAATACCAGACACAAGGTTTTTCTTGTCTTTTTTTTTTTCATGATCGATATGAAGATCTCAGTAAAGCACAGCATATCACAAATCTTTTCCAAGTGCTTTAACTGCTCCCTTCCCTCTCCCCAAAGGTACTGGCTGATAGCCCAAAAATCAAGGCAATCACAGTGTAAAAATAAAACATTACCAAGGCTCCGCTGTTACATGCTGGTGTGTGAGCTAATGATGGCAAAGCCTCTGTTCTATTGTCCATAAGGGGGAGACTGTGCTTAAAAGCTCCAGTCCCCTGTTGTCTCCAGGATCAAATGCCTGTGGAGTGTCAGCTTTGCAAAGTGAAATTCCAGCTGCTACTGGGTAGCCCAGGAGGCCAGTTGCGTAAAAGTATGCCCCAGGGACAAGATGGATTTTGAGAGATGGAAGAATAACGGAAGCGTATCAGAGTAGTTGATGCAGAAAGGCGCTGCTATCGCACGCAGCTTGGGCTGCGTAGCCATGGAATTTTCTTGTAGCAGGTGTGCGAGGAGGAGCTGTACCACGTCCAGAGCCTGGCCTTGGTAGCGTATGCTGGGCAGTAAGAACCTGGCTACGCAGAGGCAGGATTGAATCCAAGATCTTCATGCTCCTCTGCCCCAGGCTGCCTGCAGGTTCGGGAAAACAGCTCTGCAGAAAATGAGGCTGGGAAAGAATTCTTCATAGTGAAAGAGCTCTCTTAAATTAAACAGCTGAACTTCTTCCTCTAGTCGCTAAGGAGTTCTCCATTTGCCTTTAGGGAAATGAGGAAGGAGACTTGAATTCTTTCTCTTCCTTAATGTATGTTGATTCTTACTGCAGTGGCAGCTGGTTGCTGGTTTTGCTTTCCCTGGGTGAATCCCAGCTGTGATTGCAGGTGCTGCTCCACTAGCTCAGATCTGAGCAGGGATGTGTGAGCAGGCGGCCCATGTTGAAGTGCTTCACACCAGTGGATACGAATGAATGCTAAATCTGCTCCCTGGTAAATGTTGGAACCATGTGAGTGCGCTGAACCCCTCCGAGCTGCCAAACCTTCTGTCAAGCCAGAAGTTATTGGAAGTCTGTGTTCCTTTTTCTTTCAATGGCTTGTAGTGTGTCCTGTAGGAGTGAAAATACGACTCCAGCCAGGCGTGAAACATGCAACTTGAAAGCCCCAGCGTTCGAGAGGCTGGGTAATGGAGAGTGTGATTGTGGCTCAGAGGGACTGCTTCTCTGGTCGGAGTGACATGGGAAGAGCCTGGGCATGTCCTCTGGAGGGATGAGGGGTACGGGAAGCCTGGCAGGGGCCCTGCTGAAATTGCTTTACTGATGGAACTGTCAAGGCTGGCGAGACTGCAGAAGGCCCCCTCTGCTAAGTACGCACTGATGCTGTAGGAGCAGCCGCTGGAGTGACTGCTCCAGCGCATGGACTACATCTGGGCTGGTGATGAGGCGTGTGGCTGGGGATGTTGCAGTGAATCTGCAGATGCTGTTTGGGTTTGGTTGTTTGGGTTTTTGTTGTTTTTCTGTTTTTTGTTTTTTGTTTTTTTTTTTTTAACTCTTCTTCCACTCCCCACACCTTCCACACTGTTTTTCTTTATCTGTGTATTTAAAGAAGTATGGATGCTTCCAGATGGGCTTTCTTTCCAGTGGCCCTGATTGGCACCACTGAATATCACTTATTCCTGGTCTAGGACACCAGCTCTCAGCTGTGATGAGGTCTGGAGAAAGCAGCTGAAAGCCCTTCTGCAGAGGGAGGTGTGTGGAGGAGGGAGCCCATTAGAGTGCAACAGAGGGAGCTGGAGTGAATTTTCATGCTGATGAACATGAGCGTGAAAGCCCCGACTGCTGCTGCGGTGTAATTTAGCCAAGCAAGTGTTCTCCAGGCACAAGTCAGCACGTATCTGTGCCAAGCACTGACATGGGTTGTTCCCATGATGAGAGTTTACCTCAGCAGAGGGTCTCATGAGTAATATCCCAACTAGACCAGTTGCAAACTGTAGCCCAGGGAGACTTTCCTGTCTTGCTATCTGTCTTCTTAGCTGCACCTGACAAGCAGAGGAGAGGCTGAGGAAATATTCCAGCTGCAGTTTGACTTTTTTTTTTTCCCCCCCCCAAATATTGTTTTACTTTCAATTTTAGGTTTCTCATACCTGCCTCTAGACCTACCTAGAAGGGAAAAGGGAGTATGTTGGTGCAGGCAGTGAGAGAAATGAAGCAGAGAAGTAGGAGTGATCAGTGTTTCTGCTGCTGTGTTTAGGACACTGACATAAGTTATCTCTTAATGATCTAAATTGGGACTGAGGACTAAAGTCATTATGGGAAGAAGTCAAAGTAGTGGCTGCAGTGATGGATGACTACAAGTAAGAGCCAGCTACAGCATTTGAAGCATAGTGGAGATCCAAAGCAATAAAACATCAGCTTCAACACATCAGGCAACAAGTTCCATACAGCAAAATGTTGGGTGATACCAATTTTGTAAGGGATGAAGAGATGGAGTTCTTGAGCAGGATGGGGCAGCGATGGCCGGGTTTGCTGTGTCTCTGCTGGAACGCTGAGCAATTTGCAGCCTGTTCCCAGCAAGGCAACAATTCCCTCTGCCAGAGCAGTATCTGCTGGGACAAATGCAGTCATGCGTGAGTGCCTGTGCTTGCAGTTTCCGGCAAGCCTGTGACTGAATCTGCATTGGCCTCTGAGCAGGGAGCACGCCTTCGGCAGAGCAAGCAATGCAGTGTGGCGAGGGAGGAACTACTGCTCGCAGGACTGTGGCTCCATGTGCACTGACTCAGGCTGGTGGGGAATTTCTGCTGCATCCCTAAGCTATTCCTGAGACCTCTGAAAATTTCCTTCCTTTGTTTCAGAGCCATCATCAATCACTTCAACCCGAAGATAGAGTCTTACGCTGCGGTGAATCACATATCGCAGCTCTCCGAGGATCAGGTAAGCCGGGCGTGCAATGACCTTCTTTCATGTTGACCTCTGGAATATAGATGTTTAGGAGTACCTTGTGCTCCCTGGGACTGATGATGTGGCAGCGGTTTGAGGGATGAAGGTGGGACTCTCGTGTTCCTTGCTCAGATGTGAGTGAGAGGAAGAGAAACAAGGCTTGCTTTAGCCAATTTTACCATCACATGCAGATGTCTTGGTCAAGCGAATGCAGAAGGATGGGTATGAACGATGAAAATACGCAGCATTGTCAGCAAGTGTGGTTGGAGACTGTGAGGATGCTGGCATTTAGAATGGGGCAGGAAGTTTTTGGCAGTGAATTTAGTTATTGCAGAACTGTTTGGCATAGCTTGATTTTCTGTGATATCAGGGAATTAGAACTCAGGCAACAGTTGGTAGAAGTTTTCTAGGGTAATTGAATTCAGTTGTTTTAGATTTTGAAAAGAGGTGTTTTTTAATATAGAGGGTGATAGGGTTAGGTTTCCTTTCCTTAATTTGGCCTGGTTTGCTCTCTTCATGTCCTGCTTGTATTGCATAAATGTGTAAATGTAGCTTTTTGAAAATAGGCTACTGTGCATGGTCTCAGAAAGGGAAGAGATGGCCTATTTCCCAAAATAAAATATCAGTATTATATGTTAATCACCCTTGGAGAGGTAAATGACTCTGCAGGAGCCTATGGTGGACAAAATACAGAGTTGCCATGGGAGCTGGGGGCATCACCCCAGACGCTGCTGCATCAGCACCTCTTGACCTTCTGGAGAAGAAATTGTTTGAGCAGTCTAGGACAGACCTCATTTGAGTCACCTTGGATTGCTCCTTCCACTGGATGGGATTCCATGCTTGTGCCTTTAAAAAGGTCCTGACTATCTTGCTCTGCAATTCATTTCTCTTTCTGTCTGTGATATTTTTATTCATTACTTGATGATTCCCTTCCATGCTTCCCACTAACCTTTTCATTTATTATCCTACTTGATCTGTAATATGTAACACCCCAAAGTCTCAGGTTGAATGCTGTACTGGTGCAGTAGGGGAAAAAATCTGGATCCTACTGCTTTTTTTATCTTCTTGATATAGCTGGATAGAAGAACACTTGTTTTAATTTACTCAATTTTTCTGTATTGTTCTGCCTCTGAGAGACACTGTACCCACAGCTATGCTTTGTGATGGTTCATGTTATCAATCCTTATTCATTGATGATACACTGATTGCATCAACCCAGGCCTCTAAAAAAGAAAAGTCTTTGATAGCCCAATTTAAAACCGGAGGCTTGGATTGAGGGGAATTTTGCATAGTCTTTGGGTTAGTCTGAGAAAGGAAACTAGCTTTTCACTGTCAGCTCTGGTAGTATTCATCCCCCAGCAGTTCAGGGAGGTCAGGTTAAATCCTTTCCGCCTTATGTGTTATTCTTTAAATAAAATCTCTAGCAGCAGGCAGATAACAAAATCAGTGCTGATGCATGGAGCATTTTGAGAAAGATGATTAGGAGGTTGAAGGACAGTTAGATTTCTGTTTTTTTCTTTTCTCTCAACATAGGGAGAACATCAAACAAAGCAAAGCAATAATAGGCCCTGGTGAACTGCAGAGAAGTAACGGAGATGTCACTGTGGTGAGGGACCATGTGGCCTCAGTGAGGGTCTGCAATTTACTGCACAAGGAGGAGAGGGGTGGAGGCTTCTTGCCTCCGCTTTCAGTTAGCCAGTGAACTCAGGTCTGTGTGTTGGGCTGTCATTTCCTCTCCGTCAGTAGCCATCACACATGGTAGGTACATGAGAAGTAATGGTAGATGGCAGAGATGAAGGCCAGGGGCTGATTTTTGTGGAGTAACAGAATTTGTTGTTTTCATTCTGTTAGCTGTTCAGCGTGGGATAGGGGTCAAGCTTGCCTCTTCCTGCTGCAGTCTTTTTTTTAATGTCCAGCTGTACCTTTTGTTTTTACGTGTGTGTTTACTTAATTCCTCTTTGCTCTTCTCTCCATAAATATTTTCTATGCAAAATCCACCCTCATTTATAGCCCTGTTTTTTTGAAGTGCACCACATTGAAATATTTAATGTTGACATTTAACTTGTGTATCCACACACAGATACTACATTTGGGACTGGTCATTCACTCCTTTGAGTTATTTCAGTAGTTTCAGGAGACTGGTATTTTTTACTGGGAATTTGTTTTTTTACTACAATTTTGAAGGATCAAACTTTTGTCTTAATGAAGATTTCCTTCTCAGACACTAGCCTTTGGCCAGATTCTCATATGGCTGCTCATATTCCTCTGTGGTATCTGAGAATCTCCTATTAATCAGGCAGTCACAACTTTGACATAGCTGTATCTGAAGGGGAATTTCCAGCTGCTCTTGAGTTGCTTCCAATTCACTTGAACCTAATCAGCGTGCAGTCTTTTACTTGAGCCTCTGTCAAACTTACAATGCTGCTCTCTGACTGTTCTGGCACCCTGTTCCTGTGTTAGATTATTTTTTAAAATTATTTTAATTTTTTTTATTATTTTTAATATCCTTAAAAGTAGCTAAGTAACCAGTTGAAAGAAATTTTGCTCTTTTTCTTTTCCTAATCCTATTGAAAGCTTTATTACCTTGTTAATCACTAATGTCCATTTATTACCATTCTCAGTCTGTCGTTTCAGTACTTTCTCCTTTTTTATTTATAAGCATTAATGTTAACATTATTACATGCTGAGGTGATTTGTGGGCCCTTGAAAATGATGGATATGGGATTGTTTTAAGGATAGACTGTTAATACCCCTGTACATCTTCAGCCCTAAAGATCTCCTATAGTTTGAATATACAGATCTGTACCCTAGGCAGGTATATTAATCCGATTTCATGGTACTGCTTTGCTGACTGTTGTGGGGTTTATCCAGTGTCCAGATCAGAAATACTGGGAAGAAACCTTTTTCTTTCCATATTCTCTTGAGCAAAGAGTGGGAGATTCCCAGGGGCAAGCAGATGCCAGGGATCTGACAATGAGCCACCTCAGTCTAACCGTGCGATCCTTGCCAGTGCCATTCTGCAAAGAGTCTACTTGCCAAAGCAAACTTGTAATCCTTCTTAGGTGTTAGCTATTTTGACCTTGCTGTCGTTCCTCACCATGAAACAGAAAATGCCGTAGCCAGTTACGGCATCTTCCCTCACTTGCTGATTTGTAAAAGCTGACTGCCGTGTTAACTTCTGGGTTTTTGTGGTATTCTCCCTCTCAACACATTTGGCTCCTGCCTGCATATCCTTTAAGGACTTGAAAGGTGCTGCACAGTCAAAAAGATAGGGTTTGCCATTAACTGCCAGTGTAGTTTTAGCTCCTCCATGCAAGTGATTATTCCCATGTCTTCAAAGATGTTTCGGTCCCTTCTCAAGTCAAAGGGCAAAATAGCCTTCTGTGAAATGAATTCATAGGCTTATCTGTACTCCCCAGATGACTGGACTGCCTTGTACATCGGAGGCAGTAGACTTTCTCTGTGCCATATCTGATCTAAGAAGCTCCCAACAAGTTTTCTAGCAGAAGCAGTTGCAGAGAACAGGGTCAAGGCAATGAGAAAACAGCAATGCTGTTGCTCCAGAAGGGCAAACGCAAACAAACAGAACAACTGAGAACATAGGGCATGAATGATCTGGATGGAGTCTCCCATCTGCCTTTTCTGGATATGAAAGAGCAGCTGTTTGTAAGAAGGGACTGAGAACATAGAGCATGAATGATCTGGATGGAGTCTCACATCTGCCTTTTCTGGATATGAAAGAGCAGCTGTTTGTAAGAAGGCAGCTCTCTGCCTGACAGTGATGTAGCACAATTATTCTAGAGAGGCTAAAGTGAGAGGAACCCAGTACTTTTGGTGAAACCTCCCCTGAGCAGGAATCTCTTGTGGTGCCTTGCATGCCAGCGAGTCTTGTGCCACTGAGTAAAATTGCTCACTATAGTCTCGCTTTCTCTTTGGCACTTGTTCTGTCTATGATTTCTGCTCTAAGGGTCTTAAAACTGAGATGGCAGACACGTAGGGCTGCTGATGCTTGCTAGTCAGGAACATCTATGTGCTTTTTCTAATAGAAGCCCCCCTTTCTTCCCAGCCACAGCGGGGACACCAGGTACCTCCAGTTTGGAAGTGGCATAAAGTTCAGTGTGAAAGACTGTTGTGAACACCTGTACTGTGTATATTAGTCTGGTACCTGCACATGAAAACTGCTGGGAGCCAGAACAGATTGTGATGGAAAAACAGGACAACAGTATCACTTTTGAAATTGTGACAAATGAGTGTAATACTTGTGTTTGTTTTACATTGTAATGCCTTTATAACTCAGGTAGCTGCAATCCAGTTTGGTCAGGCAATCTCACAAAGCTGCTTACCTTTCCTTGAGGTCATACCTCAAATGTTGAATGCTTGACCCTGCTCCCCACCCCCCAGTCCACATGGCCTTTTGTTACCCGGGGGGCTTCGAGGGGCTAACACGAAGCGCAGCGCAGGGAGGCTCCACCGGTGACTTGCAGAGAAAGTCACATAAAGGGAGCAGTTGGTTTTAGATGCCCTGAACTATTCTAATTCTGAGCCATTGATGTCACCGTTTATTCAGCTACTTCTGGTTTCCGTAACTAGCAGCAGATACCAAATGCTGTGTTGTTTTTTAGCACTGCGGGAAGTGGTGTTAAGAGTTAAAAGCCTGTTGGCATGTGTGCGTTTGATGTTTTTAAGATGCTGAGTACCATCAGTGCTAGGTACTACAATAAATCCCCCTAATCTCTTACATTAATATAACATGCTGTGAGGGCTCCAGAAATACTTTAAAATGGTGTTGGCATAATGCTACTTCACTTTTGAAATGTGGTGAGCTTTGGGGTAGAAAGTATCAAGCTTGCTAGTGCCGTGTTGCACCTAGTAGTAGGAATGTGAAACTCCAGCTAAGGGGTCACCAAGGCAAAGCTCTAATTTAAAGTCATCACATCTTTGGAAATGAGGCAGGGATGTTGGGTTTCACGGTCTCATTACAGACACCTCCTTGTGATTAATAGCTTGAAACGGATTTTATTGTTTAAACAGAAAAAGCTGAGCTGTACCAGGTGAAATTAGAATCCCAGGTTTAAAAGGATCTATATAAAGAGTGTTCTGCAGTTGGCAAATTTCTGGTTTGCCTAGCTAATGGGGGGTTCTCTGGTTTAGATATCTTTCTCTCTCTTCTTTTCTTTTTTTTTTGATTACCAGAGAAATAGCCCTGCAATTTAGTAATGCCTCAGACTGCTTTATGCAGTGTGCCAGACTGAATGGGTCTGAAGAGGCTTCAAGGGCTGATCAGCTTTGCTGCAAGGAGATTGGAAGCTGGAGGTGAGCCTTGGAGCAGTGACTTTGTGCTGTGTAGTGCCTTTTACTGACATGCAAAATACAATAAACTGTGTCATTGGAGGAGGGGGGACTATGTGTGGTAGGCCTTTAAGGGGACAAAAGAAGGGCTTTATCTTAAAAACACCTGCTGCTGGAAAGATGTAACCCTATTCCTAATTCAGTCCCTGAAACCCCAATAAAAAATGGGAAGAACCTGCCAATTCCTTTCAGGCTTGACACGAAGGTGCCCGGGCATCCTGCCCATTACTGCTAGTGGCGTTTAGCTGCTCTGTGCCTCTCCGAGCGTGACCCTGGGTCACCTTGGCTGCTCCTGGAGCAGAGGAGCCTTTCCACCCTTTGTGCATTGCAAACGCGAAGGCATGTCTTGCTTCCTGCCACCTCTGTGAGCTGTCCTCTCGGGCAGATTAGGGACTGCCTCAAAGTACAAACTGGTAACAACGTAAGTCCATTAAACTTCAAAGCAAAGCTCACCTTCAATTCTCACAGCTGCTTTCATGTCCTTGCCTGGCTGCCGCTAGTACCACAGGGACTGATAAGGGCCTGAAAACTGCTGTAGTGTAGGTGACCACTGAATGTTGGGGACTTGTTACGGAAGAGCTGCCTTCCAGAGCTGCTACTCACTGCTGGCAGCAACGGGGTGAAGTCTCCTAGAGCTAGACAAGTTTCTGTGCTGGGGCTGCAGAGGCAACACTTGGGGATATGAGTTATGAGCCCAGCCTGAATCACAGCTGGGAGCGTGCTGAGCGAGAGGCACAGATTTAACTTTCTAATAAGCTCCCAGCCCATACTGTGGAGACAGACTGATGTTGCTCTAGTTCCAGTGCTTGTCCTGCACCCCTGGTGAATGTGTTTTACAAAACACTTCCCAGATGCCTGGTAGATTTGTTTTATATGTGGTATTTAACCTGGAAAAGGGGCTGTGGGTAGCTAGGGGAAGGGGCTGCAGGCTGGGGTTTGAACTCCTTCCTAGCTTTCACTGTGCTGCCTTGAGCAAACCTTGAGCCCTGCGTGCTCCCAGGTGAGAGGGCAGCTGTTGTGGAGCCCTTGGGGAGCCAGGCAGCATCTGAAGTGCTGTGAGATCTGCTGGGAAGCGGAAGGCGATGTTACGGATTGCCATCACTGCTAAGCTCCTGTATAGGGCAGGGAAAGCTCCGCGGAGGATTGCAACAGAATGATCAAAACAGTCTGCATTTATAAAGATTAAATTACAACTTTGCACATCTACGATTAGAGGAGGAGCTGTCAACAGCTGGCTTGTGCGAACGCACAATTCAATTTGCATTTTGTAAAACTTCAGATTGAGAAGGTTTTTTAATCCCTTGTGAAACAGGAACAATAGACACTGGCTGTTGCCAGGTGCATAACGCGTATAAATACCATGCAAACTTCTTTCATTGTCCTCTGTAAAGCTGGATTTATAGCACTATACTTCGTTGCTCTAGTCCTGAGCTCCATCCTGAGCTTCCTTACACTCAGTCATCTCTCTGCTTGGGAGTTCTAAAAGCAGACAGGCTATAGCCTGCTGTGCCAGTTACAGACGACGATGTGGCTGTGAGTAACCATTCCTGGAGTCAAATTCTCCTCTCACAAAAGGGGACAGGCTTTGCAGTGACTGCCAGCCATGCTTATTCTGGGGCTTCTTTAGGATAAAACACCTGCCTTCAGAGACTGATACTCTTCCTTCTCTCTGATAGTATCCTGCTGTAACAGATGATGTTTTTCTGCTTTCCTCCTCTGGATCCTCTAGCTGGAGCTGCAGCTGTTTCCCACAAGTGACAAATTGGGTCATCGCTCCGATTTCAAAGTGGGAAGCAAATTGAGCTTTGCAGTCTCCATGCCTCCCAGAGCAGGAGAGTAAATGCTGCTGAGCCAAAAGGTGCCGCACCTGAACAGAGCTCCACTCAGCTGGAAGATTTGGGATTTTTGGCTCTCTAACACTTGGCATTTGGATGTTAAGACAGTAAGTTCAAATTTCTTATCCACAGTAGGGAGCTCAAAGGCAAACCTTTTAATAGAGGAGAAGGTGGCATCTCTGATGTGTGTCACTCTTCCAGTCTTCATGAGAGATCTGAGGCAGGTAGTGGGATTGCTCAGGGACCTAAGATAGGTCTTTCAAAGACAGCAAGTGGAGGGGATGGATGTCCAGAGAGATGGAATTGGGGAAGATGGTTCTCATCAGCCAAGTGCCAGGGGCTATAAATCAATTCCACTGCCTTAGTCAGAGGGTGCTTGGATTTCCCCGTGGCTCAGTTAAGGCACAAATAAGCTCCCCGGGAGCTAAGTATTGCTAGCGGCACGTGCTCTTTCAGCAGCAGCACCTGCCTCATAGCTGGCATGAGTGCAGGCCTGTGGAAGGATATTTATTCATAGCCCTGTGTTTGCTTTCACCTGGGCACCTGTTTGTAGGAGTTCCTCGTTCACTTATTCCAAACCACAGAGTTATGTTCTCCATAAATAACTGCTTTACAGCAAGAATTGCTAACTGGGGAAGTATATTGCAGCCTCCCAGACAAGGAACTGATGAAGTAGCCTAGACCATTGTCTGAAGGTACCTAGGATTTCTGAAATAAGCTGATGTGACCCAGCAACCATCACTTGCATCAGTGTTAACTGGTGTGTCATGGTTGCATCAGTGTTAGTTTAAACTAGGAAGCTTTTCCATGAAAACACAGGTTAATTAGAATGACCTCTGGCAGTAAGAGAATAAGTATGGAAAATCTGCTGATACATCCTTAACATTTGGAGAGCGGGGTAGTTTCTTGCAGACTGACATGAAATATCATTTCCTGTAGCCCCTGCCATATGCCTTAGCCTCGTAGTTGGAAACCTTGCTGCTAAGTCGTACTGTGTGCAGAACCCTGCTAATGAAATATTGCATTTAAAGCTTATTTGTGCACGAAGCCTATCTTGGTTTCCCAAGTGTATTTTCTTCAGCAGTTGTAATTCAGCAGACTGCATTTGTTTTTGAGTTGGATGTACAAACACACACAGAATGCTGTTGCAATCTTACTCTTGGACTTCCTCACTTCTCAGAAAATGCTGTGTTGGGGTCCTGTGTAGAAGCCTCAGAGGTGGAGAAGTTCTTGTGAGTGCCTCCTCCTGCTTGCAATGGCATGAGCGAGCTCCTGTCCCACTAAGGGACTGATTGCACCTCTGAGACAGTGACAACTGTTTGCAGTGAAATGTGATGATGGAGAAGGACACCACATCTTTCTAGCAATGAGATTGTGTTAGGGAGCTGGCATTACATGGCTAACTAAGTGTTCTTCGGTTGCTTTGGCTTTGGGAAGGTCTGTACTATCTTTTGCAGATGAAGGTGAGCTGCCCTGGAGCCCCATGGGTGTGTTTAATACAGTGAAAAGCCAGAAATAATAGGATCATGGTGATACTGTGAGAATTTGTTTCTCTGGGCACTGCTATAAACTCCCCTCTGGTTATATTTCTTCAGCAACATCTGTGAATCAAACCATTGCTCTTACTGCAAGTAAGACAGCAGTCTTGTCACTTAGGCATTGCATTGTCCTTTGCAGCCTTCTCCTAGTTGTGTGAAAATTAATGTTCCAAACCCAGGATAAATCAATCCATATGTGAATATAGAGGTCATACAGAGCTTACCCTGAGATGTCTCTCATTCTGCCACCGTTTCTCCTTCCTAGTGTTTAAAGGAAGAGTGTGCTCAGCTGGCTAATGACAAAGACTTCCCTTCCAGTCCTCTTCTGCACTAGAAATACAGATACTCCTCCCCAAGCCTAGATTCTAGCCTTTGCTCAGCTGTGTCATATTGGTGGTTTGCTGGAGTCAGGCATCTGTCCAGCTTGCATGAAATGTTAACTGTTACTGTCACCCTGAGGTTTATCAGTGATTTTATATAACAAGATGTAACACAGAAAATGGATCTGCATGGAATTTCACGTGACGGTATCTGCAGGGGTTTTTTGTCCCTTTCATTTCTTAAGAAGGGTAGCTGTGAGCTACAGTATAGACTTCTTAAGGCTGTGTTTTGCTTGCAGGAAGTATTCTTTTTGTTGAACATCTTGAAACACTAAGACAGGAGCAATATTCCAGCTGATGGAAGCAGAAATGTGGATTTGTGAGAAAGCGAAGGTAGTTTGCTGGAACTTAGACTTCTGACTGTCTCCTTTGTTTTTTGCATCCAGGCTGCTTTGCTGGGAATTTCCTACCCTGTTGTTAATGCTCCTGAAAACCAATGACTTGATGCAAGCATCTCACTACAGACTCTTAATTCTCACTTCAGCTATAAAGATGTGCTTTTCTATTTTAAGTGATGGACCTATTTAATTACAGTACCACCTACAAATGGCTTTGTAGGCATAGAAAGGAAGCATGTCTGTTGCTGGGCTTAACTCCCCTTCTCAGAAGAAAGCTACTGTAATGCCTCATCTCAGCCTTCTTTGCAGACACCTGAATATGACATACTTTTTGCAGGGGAGAATATTAACATGATCTGAACTTAATTTCTTCAGCTGATAACAGTTTCCTACATCATCCAGTTCTTGCTGAGCTTTCCACCCTCAGTATTGCCCAGAGGGATAATATTCCAGGACTGTTTGAGTCCTAAAGTGCATCTGTCATTATTTAAGATGCTAATGTTTCAGAACTAGGACTTAACTACCCAACGTTAGCATCACTAATGTCGTAGTAAACATCTGGCATAAAGCAGCTGGTCTCCATACTGGGACCACTGACCACTCCTGTCCCAGTCGCTCATCTAGAAGTTGGTTGTTTAGTTGAACCAGAAACTTCTTGGTCTTGTCTCAGCTACGTTGTTAGCTTGAGACATGGCGTGGTCCCTCATCCTCACCCAGAAACCCTTCACTTGAGTGAAGCATAGTTTGAAGATGGAAGCAACTGTTCTGTTAGAGACCTGGATTGAAGTTGCCATGTTTTTTGTGCATGAGATCATAACTTAGTGACCTCAGCTTACGTACGTCAGGGAGAGCTTTTTTCTGTGATAAGTTTAGAAAAGGCCAGGTTAAGATGCTTAAAGAAAAATGGCCAGTTGATTTGATGCTGATTTTTGTTTAAAAAACAAAAGGTGCAAAAATTTCAGAAATCAAATGTGGGGAGTGGGAGGATTTTATTTTTACAGCATTTCCCTTTAAAAAAAGGGAGGAAAAATCACCTGCCTGTACTCGTGTTAAAAAAGCCCTATTTTCCAGCTCTCAACAGGGTTGCGGTTTAAAAGGTGAATCCAGACCCTGGAGTGTTAACCCTACCTCCAGTAATCTTACGTAGTTGTACCCAGGTGCTCACAGACAGCTGCAGATTCTTCTGCCGTGCCTCTTAATACTAAGTCAAGAACAGATGCTGCAGAAATATCTACAAAATATTTAAGAGCACACCTCTGCTCTGTCACTCGCTGTTGGGAAAGGCAATCAGATCATTCTGATGCTAAGTGCCGCTTTCTGGCAGAGGTTTTAATGCCTGCTAGTGTAATGGCGAGCGGCGTTTTGGATCGCAGGCTTCTCTTATCTGTACAGCTCCGACTGTATGTTCCCTTCTCTCTGGATATTGAATTGTTGTTCTGGCACAGTATTTGACTTGAGTTCTTCCCTGCCCTTGTTTCTTCTGTGGGGCTTGTGTGCCATCACGCTGCTGACAGCACACGCATTTGAGAGGATTCCTTTACATGTGCCTCTTCTGGCATTTTATGATCCTGTCTCTTTCAACATGTGATAGCAGAATATAAAGTAGGTCACTTTACTTCCTTTCTGCTTTTCTCAGTTCTGCAGCTCTTGCGATCTTTGAATTCTTTCGGAGTATCAGGCAGTTTTGGAGACTCGTGGCTGGGGGAGATCCGCAGGCTCCTAAAGCCTCAGCAGTCATCTTGGGATTGGGCATTAACAGGGCACTAGGGACATCTTTCTTCGTAGCCTTTGTGTGCTGCCTTTGATACCCTGTTAATTAGTGCCCTTGACATGTTTTAAAGAGATGAGAAGGAAGAACGATGGCAGCTTTCCTGATGCACAGCCATCGCTTGCTGCTGTGATGCATCGTGTGGCTGCTGCCAGCCCTGCCCTCCTGTTCTCTCTGAGTTGATTGTAGCTGACAGTTGTCGACTAGAAGCAGTAAACCAAGTGAACAGCTCTAGTTATTACCTTCTATAAAAATGCACCAAACAAAAGCTCTAGGCACAGTCACAAGTCAGTCCTTAAAAAGGCATATGGAAGGAATTGCGTTTTTCCTGAATCAGGCCAGTTCAGGCTACTGGAGATTTATAACAAACCCCAAAACTTTAAAGTACCTGAATTTTTCAACATGCAGACTTGCTTTTGGGTTTTATTCATACAGCCCAAGGTGGCAGAGTGTTGGTCTTAAATTATAGCACTGTTTCACTGAACCCCTGCCCTTGTGAATGGTTTTCAGAACTGTAAGATCAGAGTCTCTGCAGAGTAATGCGGAGACGTGCCCCCCCTTCAACTTCTGTCACTGGGTTTCTCAGCAGAGTAAGTGTGGTACCAAATTATTCTGTGTTAACCCAGAATGAGAATGGACCGCTATGCTTTATCCCACTTTAAAGGTGTGTTACTAGATGGTCAAATCCATGCAAACTCCAGATTTTATAGAGCTTCTCTGACATGTGAGACTGAGTTAGGGATGCAGAGACCTGGTCCAAAGCTTCCACCCAAGCGGCCTTTTTGAATTCAGGTGTTGCATTCCTGAGGGGACTGCTTAACTGATGTGGCTGGTTAGTTAGGAAAGGTCAAGCAGAACTTGAACGTGTGTGTAGTAATATAAGGTGCAGTTTCTTAAGAAATTTGCTAAGCAACCATGAAATCCTCTTTAAATATAGTCAATAATTCAGATGTGAGGATAATACCAAGAGAGCAATGCAGCGACATTTTGGGAAGAGCCAAGTGTAAGATTCCCATTAAAACAAAAATAGTTGTGCAAATAAAACTACCAGCTGATGCAGTACAAATCGGTGGTTTTAAAATCTGGAGAAAAAGCAGCTGAGTTATTAATCCCGAACTGAAGCCGTTAAGTCCTTTTAGTGAGTGACTTCTGCTTGTCATCTAATCCCTTTGAATCGTGAAAAACATAGACCTGGAGCTGTGTAGTAAGAGGAAATTCAACCAGTGAGCTAAAGAAATAAATTGATTAATTGGCAACAGTAAGGAGCTGTGTATGCACTATATCTAATTGCTTTTTTATATTGTCATCTTCTAACTTCTTGAAAGACACAGGTTTGTGAGCTGCACATGCAGAAGTGTGCTAAAAAAACCCAAAACAACTCTGCACCAAGGCTTTGAACCTTCAGCTTCAAAGATCATTGTGTGGATTGCCTTATTGCTTTGGACAGTCTCTAATGGGGACATTGCTCAGCCAAGCTGAATTTATGCACTAGAAATTCAGGCTGAAATGGAACACTCCTCAGAATCATGGAGTAAATCAAATCTCATTTCCTTGCTTGCAGAGAACGTGGGCTGTGTGGGCTTTCTTCCTCCTCGTCCTCCTCAGTACTTTTTATTCTACCAGGTCAGAGCTACCTTTTTCTTATGAGAAATACTGAGCAAGTGGCTTCCGTGAGTCTTATTCAAAAACCCATCAGAGCTAATAGCTTTGAAAACGTTTGATGTCCAAGAGGCACTTGGGAGCACTAAATCCTCACACAGAGATTTTTAGGCTGTAGAACAATGGTGTCCTCCAAGCACTGCAGAAATTATTGTGGAGAGATACTTCCATTACAGATCCTGCAGGTACTTATCCGGGAATATGGCAAAAGAGCGAGAAGGCAGAAGCCTTGGTGGTCGACTCCTTATCCCCAGGAGAATGGCATCATCTTTGCCTAAGTCTTCAGTAGTGATGTATGTACAAATATATCTCATCTCTGTAGCCAGCAGGTTCGGTTCAGAGCTGGGACAGCAAAGAGTGCAAGCTTTTTGATTCAGAGGGCAGGCATTGTGGACAAGAGGCTCTCCAGCTTGCAACTCTGCATACTGATTAGCTCAACTTGAGAATTCAACAGCTAAAGGTGCTTTGGAAAAGAAGCATAAGTTTTGTTCTTATCCTTTGGAGGGAACAGGTCCAGTGCCAGCACAAGTCACCTTTTCCTTGAATGTCAATAGCAGGCATACAGCCAACACAATAATCTTATCTGGTCCATTAAGCAATAAACCTCCACTTTGTGTCATGTCATTCCTGCCCATCCAGCATCTGAACCTCTGTGGAGATAACATCATTGCTTTCACAGAGGTAAGATGCCTCTTTCCAGTCTCTTCTCAGCCTTGCATTCTGAAGGGACTTGTCCTCTCTGGTGTTCTGGGCTTGTTGCTGGGAGTGTCTGAATTAAGAGAAAGCTGGTGCTGAAGAGGTGGTAGGTCTGACACTTGAAGGATGTAAGCAGAGTGAGAGTTGCAGGGATAAACACTAAGTTCCGAGGCACACAAGTCCTTTTTGTGCTCCAAATGTCTTCGGATTGCAAGATGCCACTTTACCGTGGCAGGAATCCTTGAGAGACAGCTATTATCTTGGGCCCTGATTGCTTCTGTTAAGTATAAGGAGAAATTACTAGAAATAACTGAGTGTCAGCAACTTTTGGTACCTCTGTGTTTTTCAGAGAATTTCAGAGAATGCACACAGACTTCTTTCCCTGAGAAGGGCAGTAATAAGCAGCGGACTATTTGATTTCTCGGAAGTCTCTGGCCTGTTTTCTGTGTGTGGTCCGTGCCCAAGTCTCTGCTCCCTCTTAGACCCCGCTTGCTGACTGTCTGCTGGCTGGCTATCCTGCACGTCTCCATTTCAGTCAAGAAGTGTCTCAGCGCAGAGTTTAGCGTCTCATCAGGCCTGCCCTTGCTAGTGATTGTCTTGGATAGTAGCCTCCGTATTTCCAGCTGTCCCACTAGCCATTTTAGTGTTCCTTTTGAATTAACTTAGCGGTCAACTTTAAGCAGTTTTGTTTTTACAGGCAAAAGACGTTTTCTATGTTGGCCATCAATGCTTCCAAGCATAAATGGTCTCATTCTGTTTCAGCTCTGGTCATTGCCCAGATGGAGTTCAAAAAGAATGACACATTCTAACAGCACAAAAGGGGATAATTTAACAAATTAAAATGTTACCAAGCTTCACTCCTTCAGCACATTGTATCAGAAATTATTTGGTTCTCTTATTTCTACCCTCATCACATTCTTTGTCCTTTCCTTTTCCTCCAGGTGTGCAATACAGATTGGAGTAGGATCCAAAAGTGTGTCTGGGGTTTGTGAGGAGTCACGTAACTGGGACAGATTTGATCCCAGTGTCTTGGTAGGAATTTCATCACTGTTATAATTCTTATAACCTTAACTTGCACAGCTGCATCCTCAGTATCTAGGGGACAGTCATCTCTGCTCCTTCTTACCTTCTCTGTTACTCCTGATGTCAGTACTGTGCCTGGTCATCAGCATCCTCAGTCCTTGTCTCCAGAATGAAGAGACTGCCGAGTTGCACACTAGGATGCCTTATTTCTGAAATAAGTGCCTTTTTAGACTTTGTGTTGCAGTTTAGGTGGCCTGCACTGAGATTGACTTAAACCACTTTTGGAACTGCAGCCTTAGAGCAGACATTTTGCAACTGAAGTTCCCTTCTGAAGTTTCCTTTTCACTACAGGATTTTCTGTTTATAAGGATCATCCAGCAGCTTATAACTGTCTGTTCCAACTCTGGATTTGCAAAAGCCTTAATAGCTAAAAATTTTGTATGGATTGAGTCACACAAACTTCCAAGTACTGCCCACCTTTCCTTATTAGCTAGTTATCTTAGCATACTGCTACTACATTTCTAGCTATTTGTAGCTACACCTATTTGTAGCTAACCAATTGACTATAGACTATTTCTTTTGGGCTGTATCTTTAGAAGGAATTTTTGCAGATTGAATCTGTAAGACTCTTAAAGCCTTTAAACTGTAGTAAAGTCTTCTAGATATTGCCATGCAGGAAAGGACTCTTGGGAGTCACTGTGATAAGCCTGGAAATGTTGGCTCAAGGCTCAACAGTGGTCAGAAAAGCAAAGCAAGAATTAGAAATTGTTAGAGACAGAACAAGAATAAAGCAGGAGTACTGTGTTGTCACTATGTAAGTCTGTGACAACCCATGTTTTAAATCTTGTGTATCGATTCCAGTGCCCCTATTTCAGAAAAGGTATTATAGAACTGTAAAACAGTACAGATAATAAAATAGTTATTTGCTCATCTGATTTCTTGGCTATCCAGAGTTCTTGCTTGTATTGAGAAGTTCTGGTTTTCCGTGTCTTAGAATGGACTTGAGTTCATTTTCTCCATGTGGTCAGGTAGGCAAGTGAGCTCTGGATTTCCTCTTTCTTGGCCTTTTCATGCGTCTCCTCGGGCCACTGAATTATTGCCTTTTATCACTTCTGTTGTCACTACTTAATTGCTTAAATGTAAGTAGGAACTATGGAGCTGATCTTTCTAAGCTCTGCCCTTCCAAATGCATACCTTCCTTCCCCAGTCCTAATTGGGTGTTTCTCTGGCATGTCCTATACTGTTTTGACTTGCTTTCAATATACAGCATCTGCTTGGTTTGTGGCCAGTTTTTCAGTGTATTGCTATTTAGGTTTGCTGCTTCCTTTAATTAAATTTATTCATGTTGTGCAAACAGAGTTTAACAAGATTTCTGATCACTGGAAAAAAAAAAGGGGGGAAGAAGTCATGAGCTAGGTGGTTAGCATCTACTTTTTCTCAGCAAGTGTCAGACCCAGGGCTGTATTAGTAGCATTCATAGAGGCAATTTGCATGCTAGCTGCTGTAAAAGAAGAAAAAAAAGGAAAAACAAATGTGTGGTGAACTCCATGGCTTTTTGGAGTATTCTCCTTTCGTTTGTCTGGATCTTCAAGTCAGGGTCCTTTTTTCCTAAGTCAGTGTCTATAATGATTACATCCTGCAGAAGTCCATGGTGGCTGAGAGCACAAGCTCTCTTGGATCCCCTGCTGACTCCTGTGAGCCTGACCAGATGACACAGTTCCAGAAATGTCCCATGACTGCAGATGTTTGATTAGACCATAACCTGAGTTAAGCCTCCATGTTGTTCTTCCCTTGGGCGCAATTGGATTTTGGTTTCTTCAAATTGGAACAGTCTGCTTGCTTCTATTGGGGTTTGATTGAACAGAAAGGTTTTTGTTGCATACCCTGTCTTAAGTTGTTCTCTAGACAGCCTTATTCCTGAGTCAGCTGTCTTCTGGGCGTATCTGAATTTCTTTACTAGGAATGAATTTCCTCTGGTGTACATCAGGTATCCTGTTGTCACCTCATTGAGACAATCTGAACTGAAAGTTGTATATTTGAGTTTCAACATTTGCCAGGCTGGCCCTAGAAAGATTTTATTTCTGACCTTTTCTTAGAATCTTCAGCTACTGTTTTTTAGGTTCTTGTAGCTGTGTTTGATTTCTGTAACAGCTTTGTATGTCCTGATTTCTCAGTTTGACTGGAGCAGCAGCTCACTTTTAAACTCTTTTATCTTGTTTTGGGCACTGGGGTTACTGGCCTTACTTTGTCAGTTAACTGTTGCTGGAGAGCTGCCGGTGGTTGTTTTTTCCTCTGTGTTCAGGGGGACAAAGTCTTCTGTAAATAGATGATTGCACCAAAGGTTGTACGCAAATCACAGCATTCATTTAAGAGTAGCCACTTAGGCTGCATGGGTAATATGCACGGTGAGCATAAAGATGTTCTCTTCCTCTTGTCTGATGTTTTGGTGACAGCAGTTGATTTACTGCTGTGCTAGAATGCAGCTGGTAGATAAAAAGCTTCCCCTGGAACAGCCCATCACATTTCAGCACTTAAGTTAATTGTAAGCACAATGGGGAAATAAAAAAATTAACGGTCCAGTCCATAGCTATCTGCAGTGCATTTCAAGCCTTGGCAGAATTGCAAGTGCTCTTACGTACCAAGCAGTGAGAAATGTTTTCATAAATGCCACCAGCTGGAGATAAGGGTTCACAACTCCAAAATGGGCTGTAACTCCAAAATAGCAAATCTATCTGTCTTGGGGTTTTATGTTCCTGCCATCATGCTGGCTGCTGCCTGCCTTCTTCACGAAATTTCTAACAACAGGTGAGCTTAGTGGACCTTGTGCAGTTTCTGGCAGATCTCCCCATCCAGATCTAAATGTTTTCTCTGGAGGATGCCTATTTTATTAATTGATAATTTTTAAGATAATGTGTTTTGGGATCTTTGACTTCTTTTTCCCTGCCTGGGCTTTGGAAGTGCCAGCGTTGTGCAATACATGGTTGTTCGTTCTCTTGGCAGAAACCCACTGAACCCATTTTCCTCCCTTGAATGACACAGAATTGCCACCTCTATTTCCTCTCAAGAGCCCGTCCCTGCAGTTTGGGAAAGAGAGCCCAGAGTCCCACAGAGCGCGCCAGGTTCTTTGTGCCAAGTGGGATATGCAGATCAGTATAAAACCACTGACCATCCATAAAACAGAAAAGCAGATTGGTCTTGAGAAAAAGCCATGTGAAGCTAAGTGCATTTTTGTTGCTTGTCATCCAAACCCAGATGGGTTGAGTGAAGTGTGTTTAGGTGTATGGGAGTTGTCTCCGTGTGTAGACATGACTTCTTGAAATTACTCTGTAGTAAAAGGATTCATGGCACAGGCTTTCTGGTGAGGTGAGCAGGCTTTCAGCTACCCGAGTCCTGGAGCTCAGAGGGTGTCATACCACAGAATCACTAGGTTGGAAAGGACC